>NW_025963913.1:2712500-2892500 GCF_023055435.1 Haliotis rufescens
ACACCCTGCTACATACTCCCCCGTCAACAGAAGGCACGTCCCGGGCCGCATAGTAGGGTACTGATGCTTATTTTGCTCAAATTTAATATGAACGTACTCAGCCCCACGTTGGGCGCCAGTGTAGCGGCTATAAAATTTTCGAGTCCTGTGATGGGATTAAACCACGGACCTTCTGATCAGAGGTCGAACGCCTTTTCCACAAGACCAAAGAGGTTAACGCGTCAGCAAGCTGACAAGGTAAGGATGTCATCTGTGGGATGACTCCACGCCCTGCTACATACTCCCCCGTCAACAGAAGGCATGTCCCGGGCCGCATAGTAGGGTACTGATGCTTATTTTGCTCAAATTTAATATGAACGTGCTCAGCCCCACGTTGGGCGCCAATGTAGGTTATAAAATTTCCGAGTCCCGTGATGGGATTGAACCACAGACCTTCTGATCAGAGGTCGAACACATTGTCCACATGACCAAAGAGGTTAACCCCGTCAGCAAGCTGACAAGGTAAGGATGTCATCAGTGCGATGACTCCACGCCCTGCTACATACTCCCCCGTCAACAGAAGGCATGTCCCGGGCCGCATAGTAGGGTACTGAGGCTTATTTTGCTCAAATTTAATATGAACGTGCTCAGCCCCACGTTGGGCGCCAATGTAGCGGCTATAAAATTTCCGAGTCCCGTGATGGGATTGAACCACGGACCTTCTGATCAGAGGTCGAACGCCTTGTCCACATGACCAAAGAGGTTAACCCCGTCAGCAAGCTGACAAGGTAAGGATGTCATCTGTGGGATGACTCCACGCCCTGCTACATACTCCCCCGTCAACAGAAGGCATGTCCCGGGCCGCATAGTAGGGTACTGAGGCTTATTTTTCTCAAATTTAATATGAACGTGCTCAGCCCCACGTTGGGCACCAATGTAGCGGCTATAAAATTCTGAGTCCCGTGATGGGATTGAACCACAGACCTTCTGATCAGAGGTCGAACGCCTTGTCCACATGACCAAAGAGGTTAACCCGTCAGCAAGCTGACAAGGTAAGGATGTCATCTGTGGGATGACTCCACGCCCTGCTACACTGACAAGGTAAGGATGTCATCTGTGGGATGACTCCACGCCCTGCTACACTGACAAGGTAAGGATGTCATCTGTGGACATTTCATTCAGTATTCTGACAAAATACATTGGATCAATGTGCACTCAAGAATCATTCTCAGCTCCCTGTGGAGTATACAACCCACGCAAACAACTGATAACCTTTCAATGGCCAAACTGAGATTATATCTGTATTTTTATGCCCTTCACATGCTGGCATTTGTTTCTGTGAAAAACATCCAGTCCAGGATTATGATTGCCGCCTTCTGAATTCTGACACTGTGTTTCTCTAGAAGTGGCCACTTTGTAACAATATATTGCATAAACTGTGTGTATATTAATAAATTTGTAACAATATATTAGTTTTCCAAACTGCGCTTTCAGAAAATATAAATACACAATCAGGTTTAAAAATATTTCATAAAGAAACTGTTACCTGCTTAGTAACTAGTCTCTTAAAGGAGCAGGGGCGGTTGGGTAGCCTAGTGTATAAAGCGTCGATCGTCACACCAAAGACACGGATTCGATTCCCGACATGGGTACAATGTGTGAAGCCCATCTCTGGTGTCTCCCGTCGTGATATTGCTGGAATATTGCTAAATGTGGCATAAAACCTCACTCACTCACTCACTTAAAAGAGCAACCATTTGATTTTAAGTAGGGGTTGGGGGGATTCATCCATTTGTATCTATCATTCATTACTTCATCCATATATGTAGGTCTCAGATCTATGGCGGGACTCTAATCTGGTTGGCGGAATTGCAGATTTATGACAGATTCCAGAAATGGGGTAGATATTGGCGCATACTCAGATCTATGGCAGATTCCAGAGGTAGGGCAGATATTGGCGTATGATCATATCTATGGCAGATTACCATATAACATAAATAATTGCCAATTTCTCAAGTGCTAAACCTATAGATTCATATATAGCGGCAGACTTTCGATGATCAATGTTGTGATAACTCTGGATTAGTTTTATCATTTCCCCTTTGGAACAGAAAGGTTTCCCTAATGACCCCCTTTCACTACGACCATGAATATCCCGAATCTTACTTACTTATCCCGGCTAAAGGTTAACGCTGCACTCAGAAATCCATTTATGAATTTGTCCATTTATGTATACACAATGTTAAACCCTTTTTTTACCTCACTGCCATTTTTATATGTCTATTCATATATTCATCCTTTGATCCACGTATATTCATCATTCTAAATACTGCCTTCTCGTTGGAATTGTCCTTAAACATAGACCATTGATTTTCCATGATATAAAGACTCATGGAATAAGTTCAAATTCAAATATTTCTCAACAAACCAATTTGGCACAGGTCAACCATTGGATTAAAGAAGTGTCAGCCCTTGTTACTTTATCGTAAAAAATAGGCGCTGAATAATGAGCTTGAGGAAAAACATGATGGAAGTACATCTTCAACTGAAGCAAGTTTCCCCAGTAGAACATTTGAGCATATATAGCCGCAGACTTTTGATGATCAATGTTGTGATTTCTCTGGATTAGTTTTATCATTTCCCCTTTGGAACAGAACGGTTTCCCTAATGACCCCCTTTCACTACGACCATGAATATCCCGAATCACCCCGAATCAGAAACTTCGAAATTCGTGATGATTCGGCCAATAATACAAACTTTCGTGGCTAATCGGGTTGAAAACTATGAAGAATGCCAGGAATGGGTTTAGAAACATGTACGAATTACAAGATTCATGTACGGATCATGCACGAATTGTAAGAATCACCTAAGTTACGAATATGCTGAATGTTGTTCTTACTTAATTCTTACATGATTCGTAGTTGACTCGGGACATTTGTGGCTGTTTCGGGCTGTTTTTGGGTTGAGGACAATAAATTTTGGGAGCCACAAATCACTAAAAATAGCCAAGAATGCAAAAGAATTGATTACAAAGCTGTTACGGAACATAGGAATTAATTACGAATGGATTACGATATAGCCACTAAATTGCAATTGGGGGATCCTTCCATGAAAGTTTTCGACAAACAAAAACCTACTCGCCAATTGGACGAACTCCCGCGAACTGTACGGATGTTTGGGAATCAAATAAGATTCATTTAAGAACTTCAAGAAATGATTGAGATTTATCTACAAATGTGAAAATTTCCTATTTGGAGTGATTCGGAATATTCATGGTCGTAGTGAAATGGGGGCATGAGTTTCATCATAGAAATAATTTTCAAACGCCTTCTCTACCATCCTTTCATTTGCCAGATCGCGATATGGCTGCAATATTGCTGATGCAATGTAAAGTGATAACTCACTCACTCACTCTCATTTGCCGAAGATGATAATATCCTGCATATTTTCATGCTTCCCATGTTGGGATTCAGAGCCTTTACATTGGTGATTTCTTGGATTTCTGGAAAACTTTCCAAAATGAATCGGCATTAGGGTCTTTCAAAATTGGTGTCTTCCTCTGCCGACATGAATCCGCCATAATAAAACCTTCATTTTCTATGGTGTCTAGCTCCATCTTGGCTTGTCTCAACTGATAACCTGGTCTATCGGTATTAAACGTTAAACTTACACAACATCATCACAGGCAAGGAGTCAAGAAGTCATCTCAGTCATTTCATCATATAACAATGAGAATCTGCCACGGATTAGAGTCATAGATCTATATATATATATACGTATCCATTCATGAATTCATTCATTTGTGTCCATCCATTCATGAATTCATCGATAAATATCTTTCCATTCATGAACCTGTCCATTAATAGCTATCCATTTTTGAATTCTTCCATTTATATCTATCCATTCATGAATTCATCCATTTGTGTCTATCCATTCATGAATTCATCCATATATATCTTTCCATTCATGAATCTGTCCATTAATAGCTATCCATTTTTGAGTTCTTCCATTTATATCGGGCCCTTCAAGGATTAATCCGTTTGTGTCTATCCATTCATGAATTTATCAGCTTATATCGATCCATTCATGAATTCATCCATTTGTATCTATCTATTCATGAATTTGTCCATTAATGTTTACACAATGTTAAACCCCTTTTTTACCTCACTGCTATTTTTATTTATCTATTCATATATTCACCCTTTGATCCACGTATATTCATCATTCTAAATACTGCCTTCTCGTTGGAATTATAATTAAACATAGACTATTGATTTTGCATGATATAGAGACTCATGGAACAAGTTCAAATTCAAATATTTCTCAACAAGCCAATTTGGCACAGGTCAACCATTGGATTAAAGAAGTGTCAGTCCTTGTTTCTTTATTGTAAAAAATAGGCCCTGAATAATGGGCTTGGGGAAAAACATGATGGATGGACATCTTTAACTGAAGCAAGTTTCCCCAGTAGAACATTTGAGCATATTGGCGGTGTAGCGATGGAGGGAACATGGCGTGATGGATGTTGCGCAGACAACTAGGATGGAAATATTCTCGGCAAGTCGTAGGTCATAGTGGGTCAAGTCGAAAGTTTGACTCAGTGTCTGCTTGATGAGAAATGTTGTTCGTAAAAGTCCCTCCTCTGCTGGTTCTTTGTTCGTAATACAAATAAAGAAAATCCAAAAAAATCATGGCAATGATTTTTATTTGTTTTAGGATATATTGTTAAGTCAATGAATATGAGTTGGACTTTTTGCATATTAACAATTCATGCCTGCAGATATGCACTTTTTGTCAAATTCATTTTTTGTGGCTCTTGATGAATTTAATTAAGATGATATTAAATTTTGCAAAGAAAACATTGAATATTTACAGAAATGTTTTCATGGTGGTTTATTTGATGTGTAAGTGACAAAAATGTTTATGTGCTTTTTCAGTTGAACAGTTGACGGGCCTTTGCATGTGTTTGTCTCTTTTTTGTAAACACTTTGTATCATCACTATTTGATAGTGATTCATAAACACATGCTCATGATATAGTTGCAATCGTACAATGGGTGCTGCTTTAAGTGGAGATTTATATGAATGTGGAAAGGGTTTTGTTGCTTTTATTAATGAATGTTTGTGGTGATCTTTGTGTATGGAAGTGCAGATGTCACAAAGCTGGAACTGATGTCATTTGGAAACTGGATCAGGCCCTGTGAAGATCTGGGTTAGAATTTGTCTTCAGCAACCCATGCTCGTCTTAAAAAGCTTCTAATGGGATCAGTTGGTCAGGTTCGCTCACTTTGTTGATGCATGTCATTGCATCCCAATTGCATAGATCAATGCTTGTGATGTCAATCATTAAATTGTCTGGTCCATACTCGATAATTTACATACCACCGTCATATAGCTGGACAATTGCTGAGTGTGGTGTTAAACAACAAAGAAACAAACCAACACCAGAACAGGAATTCATTCATTTTGTTAGCTCAAACAAATTACTTTAATCTTGTAGGTTGCACTAGGCATGCATTCTCCAAAACAAAGGTATTTGAATCACACTGGAAATGCATGGTGGTATGTAGATGTTTTGGGGTCTCTAGAAATGGCAGTGAAGGGGCTTTTCTGGTTGCATGCTTGCATCCTTAATTCATAAAACGGTCAACTCCAAGTCATATGGTGAGAGTAGGTCGGGTAGCCCAGTGGTTAAAGCGTTCGCTCGTCACGCCGAAGACCCGGGTTCGATTCCCGACATGGGTACAATGTGTGAAGGAAATATTGCTAAAATCGGCGTAAAATCATACTCACTCACTCACTCACTCATATGGTGAGAGGAGAATATGGCAGACATCCCTTCTACAGATGCTTACAAACATGCTGCAGTTTAACATGAATACCCCACTCAGACACAGTATACCGACTCCATGCCTTGTTTTAGCCCCATAATGCCGAACGCCAGACAGGGTAACAACAAGTACCATCTTTTAACGTCTTTTAGTTTGACGCGATCATGGATCGAACCCCGGACCTCCCGCTTTCCTGGTGGATGCTCTACCATTGGACCATGGAGGCGGTCCAAACATGCTGCAAAATACTGGTGTCGAATTGTAAATTTTAATTCCTGGGAAACTTTATGTAAAGAAATGTTATAATGTGTTGTTGTTTTTCTCCAAATAATGGAAAGATCAACTTGGTATCTAACATTAAGTACTTGGTATTTGTTTTGACTATATTTGGAAACATCAATCTCTTGCTGAGCTATAGATAAGCTTTTTGGTATTTGGGTATTTTACCCAGGTATGATTTTGATTGGGTATCCACGATTTAAAGAGGGTATTCCAATATTTTTTTACCCACCGGTTTCTTGACGCTAGGTATTTTATTCTGTCTGCGTCAGCATGTGCGTCTTCCTCTCCGGGCAGCCATTTTTGTTTGCAAAACCTAGCATTGTAAGGGAGGAGCTTTAATCACCAGTCAGCCACTGTTTAATATACAAAGTATAGTGACTAGGCACATTGTGCTTTTTAATTGGCATCTATCAGTATGTTATGTCGGAAACCTTTTCCAAATCTCGCTATCGGCTGAGACACAATCATTTTATGTAACAGTTGTAGTATACGTAATCGTTTTATCTAATAGTTGTAATATACGCATTTATGTTATTTCAATAGTGTATTTATAGTTTTTCTTGCGTATTTGATATGCTAAGATATATTTGTCAGCGTATTTTAGTTCATTTAATGAGTATTTTACGCAAATACACAGCTAATCTCGAGCTCTGTGTTGGTAACATTCTTACATTTAAAAAAAGAAGAAGTCTAAATACGGACAAAATTGGCATGATGCCCTTCAAAACAGTTAAAAAACATACATTTATTCTTTGTATTAAGGGGTGGTGGGGTAGCCTTGAACCTGACATACAATGTCATTAAAATCAGATCTTTGTTCTTGCTGCCGCTAAATAAAGATCTGAGGACATCCCATTACGGGTCACGTCAGACCGACCTTTGGCAAACTCTGACCGACCAATGGAATTACTGACAAGAAGTCGACATTAGCCAATCAGAAGGCAGCTTTCTCGTGCTTTACGGCACTAATTTCAAATTGGCGACTACGCTTTGAAACATATTTTGACAAATTCTCGCTTACAAATTTGAAACCTGAACAAAAGAACATTCTTGAGTGGCTAATATATGATCTAGATTGTATAGATTCAGTCGTTAAGCCCGTAACTATCGTTCGGAATACCCCCTTTTAAAGTTTTCGAGGCTGCATGATGAGAAATCACATTCCGACTGTCACTTTCATGATCTGGTAAGCGACACTCTGATTGGTCAGATGAAAGGTCGTTCTGACGTGACCCCAAATGGGCTGTCCTCAGATCTTTGTTTAGCAGTAGCAAGAACTAAGATCTAATTTTAATGAGATTGACCTGACATAACACGTTGTGATGCTTCAAGAATTATGAAGACGTTTTTGACAGAGTTGGCAGAATGTGTTTGCAGTCATCAGATAAGTTAAAAAACCAAACTTTTATTCTAAATGTTGCTTTAATCTTCAGATGAAAAAGTCTTTTCTTGGGTTTGTACAACTACATAATGTATTGCAATTGTAAATTTTGAACTTATGAATCATTTAAAATGTTGTTTTTTTATCATGAAAAGACTTCTCTGCAGTTCTGACAAGACTCAAAAAATATTTATTTTTCTTATAACGAACAGCTGTGATGGTTCCAACACCTGTCAGTTATGACAGCTATTGACGATGACAGGTTGTGAGTGTCATATTTCCATTGCATGGTTAAATGTTGGTCAGTGATGTGTTGCTTTGTTTTACTTAATAATTAGACCTGTCAAGTATTATGTATTATGCTTGTGTAACACTTATCACAGCTTCAGGTGTGTTCAGGCAATTAATATTTAAAGGCTTCAAGTCTTTGAAAATAGTATTGTGTTTTGATGTAATGTCAATTTGATGAATGCAGATGACGTGATCCATCGTTGTGTGCTGGGAATATGTGTGATGGAAATCCCACGTCAGTGTGCATTTGATGCCTTGTCAGAATTGATTGATTGAGAGCATTTCACTGAATTGTTTAAAAAGTGGCTCCACCAGTCAGTTTGTTTAGGACATTAGCCCGTCTTAAGCTGAGACTTGATCAATTGCTGATAACTAATCTTTCAATAGAATGCTGCCTGGGCAGAAAATTGTCCAAAACATCATTGCACATTTTGAGGGAGGTGGAGGTTTCAACTCTGCAGGTTATAGAATATATTCACTATAGCTTTCTCATGTGCATTACCACAGTGGCTTGAATTCAGCTCCTGCCGGGTACCCATTTAATGCTTAACAGGGAGGAACACTGTGGTTCAAGGATTACAGTGACACAACAGCTTTCTCCTCTCCCTGGGGTACATACAAGACTTGTAGGCTGAGTTTATACAGTGGCTTGAATTCAGCTCCTGCCGGGTACCCATTTAATGCTTGACAGAGATGATCACTGTGGTTCAAGAATTACAGTGACACCACAGCTAATACCATGTACTCTCATGTACTGCCACGGACAGATATACACATCAAAGCATTTCTCAAAGCAAATGTCATTTTTGCCTTTTGATTGAAAGAGAATTCGCATGTTATGTTTGAGGAACACAAAGTCGCAAAATTTCAGCTACATGTCAAGTATTCACTCAGAGACATGATACCAGACATTTCATATGTTTGCCCAGTCTTCATATGGCTCAGTATGTAGTTTAAACAATCCCTGTCATAAACATTAGAAGGGCAGAGGCTAGCCTAGCGGGTATAAAGCATTCGGCTTTCATGCTGAAGACCCAGGTTCGATTAATGTGTGAAACGCATTTCTGGTGTCCTGATATAGTTAGAATATATTATTGCAAGCTACCTAAAACCATCCTCACTCACTTAATAAACACAAAAATATCATTTACAAAAATATTTACAAACAATATAAATATATAACAAATGTTTTGTTTGGGATAACACTTTCTAAGTATAGTAAGGATTCTCGTACTTTTTTGGGTTGAGTCCCGTCCAGGATTCAAATCCACACTGCCTGATTGAGGCACCTAATCACCATCATGCCAGCACTCATCCTGGACGAGACTCAACCCAAAAAAGTACGAGAATCTGTACGTTACTAATAAAGTGTTATCTCAAATATAACATTTTTTACATTTGACCACTTTCTAAATGGCATTACGTGTTAATATTAATATATCTTAACATTGGAAGTGTTTCAGCAAATTATGGAGTACTGCTTTACAACAGCTAAAATGTCTGCACCAACATAACATAATTTAAAAAACTAACAAGAATAAATGTCTTGATGGAAGAAACCGAGGATCACTCAGTGACCTTCCATTAAAATGCTCTCTACATCAAAGGCCGTGCATACTTGTACAATAATAGATTGGTTTGTCTCTCGGTACGGCTTACCATAAATTCATATAGGGAATAAGATTATTTTGTGTGTTGGGAAAATTCTCATGTTTTAGGTGTACATTAAAAACCATTTGTTAAATGGGCTGTGAGAGAGTTGATTCATTTAATGTGATGAAAGTGTGAATGTTTCCTCATCTTTGTGGAGTACGTTGTTGGAATCAATTCTTCTGCACTCTTGGGTCCGCAGATAATTGATTGAATGGATTGTGTAAGAAATGCTTATAAAAATAATATTAGTAATAAAGTTTTGTATTCACTTTAGAAATAAAATCTATTAAAACAGTTTATGTTATCTTGTGTAAGAGTGGTTCAAGCGTAATCAAAGGTTGAGTTTTAAATTAAATTTGTTAAAATTAAATTTGGGGTTCATAATAGGTGCAAATTCTGTAGATTCTGTTTTGGAAGATTTGTTTCACTTTGATAATTGGTAGAAAAGTGATATAATTTTTCTGAGCTAAAGCAAATCTTGGGTCAAACTTTGAGGAAAGTAAAACATGTCGGATAGAAAGAAAAAATGGCCTGATGAAAGGTCAAGTCTGGACCAGACAAACCGGTGGTCGATAGTGTGAACAATGGACTTACCATCATCACTGTGATCTTTCGTGGTGATCGAGACTAACCAGGAATTATTAACTAAGAAATCATTTCAACCAATGTGACCTCTCTACTCCCATCTTCCTGAGGCAAGGGCGTTAACTGATAATAAAAGTCCAGTTTCAACCCTTGCCGAACTAGGTTGGAATTTCATGGCTTAATTGCAGAGCTACCAGTGGCTATTACGACTTATGTCCATTCTATGTCCCTCCTACTGACCAGTCCGATTCCACCTCACATCACTTGCATATATTTCAAACGAATTGGCGGCGCCCAGTAAATATGATCTGATCTATTATCAAAATCTATTTTGTAATAAAATGGGTCTTACCTCATCACATGGGTCTAAGTCCATCCCTAGTTAGCTCAGCCGAAATGTAACTTTAGAATTCCAGCTTAGTTCAGAAAGGGTGGAAACTGGACTTGTGTAGTCAGTAAATTCCCTTGCCTCATGAAGATGCTCTACTCCTATTATGGGGTACTTGGGTCCCTTTCTCAGCTGTCCACTTTCACAATGGAACACTTTTCTAGTATCATCCCTTCAGTTAAATATTAAAAGGAGTTTGTGTTGCTAATTTTTAAATTGTTTTCTGGAATAAAGTTGTTTGCATCTGTTTAGTGAGAAAACAGTAAGCGTTTTTATCTGTCAGGAAAGATTTTGTTCACTTTGAATGATTCATGAAATGTATTTACCCTTTTCAAGAACACCTGGTGTCATCACTGATTTTGACAGATCCATTCATCTGATTCTTCTCTGCTATTTTACCTTTACCACCAATAGAATCTGTTTTGGTGGACAATTGAGACTGATAATTCTCTTGCATTGATGTTTTATTTTGCTGAAATGTTTTGTTTCTTTTATTGGATATTTGTATTTTTATATTTATATTTTTATTTGTCTAATCGATGAGAGAAGTGAGGGCATAGATTCAGACAATTTGTATTGGATATTTTGCCTGCCCGGATCATGAAATCCATAACACGAAGAAATTTAAAAATGTAGCCTATACAATACTGATGTTGCTACTATTTGCGCGACATACATGTGTAACGTGGCAAACACTCCATATACAAAGCTTCCCTGGGGAATGTTTGTAAAGGTAAAAGTTTCCAATTCAGACCAGATTTCCCCGTTTAATTGAGAACTAGGCAAACATGCTTATTAGTATGCACAAAAATGGGGGAACAAACATGAAATATTAAATGTAAACCTGATAAGAGTTCTTCCAATGAATATTTCATGTTGATTGACCCACTTCAGAAGTTTCATCAGGAAACGTGTAGCCTCATTTGGTGATCAGATTCTGTATTGATTCTCAGAAGATTTCAACCAGAAGGTGGATGTAAGTTTGGCCAATAGATATGCAACCATATTGAAAATGTTACTTTTGCACATTACTAGTTTTATGATTATGAAATTTGATATTCAGCTGCAAGAAACATATGATACCTAGTTTTGCACAGTTTGTATTTTATCCAGGAACAGCCTCAACTTTACAACTGTCCATCTGGTTTTACTACAGTTTCACGCTCCTCTGAAGCCTCTGTATTTAAGAAGCTTACGTTTTGTGTATATGATCCCAGTTATGGTGTCTCTATAATGTGCTCATGCATGCAATTCTGATGTGAATATAAACATGACCACTACTTCAAACAAGCATGCGAACACCCAATACGAAGACACCCAGAACGCACTGGGTATTCAGATATTGTGGCATTTAATGGATGAATCTTTCTGACCAGACACCAGTAAACAAATCAAACGATACCCATATGTTGAATGGAAAGTGGGAGGGGATATTTTGAAAAGTCATATGCCATTACAAAGTCAATAATGGGTGTGGCCACCCTGGTTCCTGGCGCACTCTGCACACAGAGCTCTCATTGACCTGACAGGTGTCCGTAATGTTGCCAGAAGCATGAGGGTCATGATGGGTTTTAATGCTTAACGTAAAACACCCTTCAAACACTATCATAAACGTAAAATTCATCTTTTTTATCGTAAATGCTTAACGGAAAATACCAAAAAATAACTGCTTAACGTAAATAAATAATTTACTGCTTATTGTAAAATGATTAAAATGGTCAAAAACAGTCTGTCTTCAAGACCCAAATGCTTCGCCACAGAAAGCAGGCTGCGCAACTGACACAGGGGACCAGCCTAGAAGGTTTAGCGATTTGAGATTTTACCCGGTATTAAAAATATGAATTGTCAGGATGAAAAGAAAGCAGAATTAAAAGTCCGATGTCCCGCCATGGCCGATTTAGGAATCGTTTCGCATAAAAATTCCCAATTTAGATTCAACTTGACAGCTTTTCCCCCGGTTGAAGGATGACAGATTGACAGCAATGGAGGTGAATTTGAAAATAATCAACTGTGTGTTGAGCTTTGTCAAAGACGGTGAAAAGCTGGAACAGTGCAAGGCTAGGCTTCCTCTTGATCCCGAGGCACAGTTATTTATGAAATGCACTTGTGTATGAATATCAAATATTGCCCAAAAGTATTGATGAATTTTGTAGAAAAATGTAGTTAAAATAACCTGGTGATAATATTACAATATTTGTTGAATAATTCATTTGGCATTTTTGTGAAACAAATATGCGACCTCAAAAAACTTTCACGATGATTTTATTGAAAAATAAGAAAAATTACTGCTAAATGAAAAAGGACTCTAAATTGTACTGCTTACTGCTTATGGGCGCCCCCACCCAAGGCATTGCCTGTCATTCTTGCTGAAGGAATCTCACAAGATGTTGCAGGTTGGCAGGAGGAGGATGGTTATCATGAACACGTCCCAAAATATCTCAAACATGTTCCATTGGGGTAAGATCAGGGAATATGCAGTCCACTGTGTTCTCTGAACTCTGAATGAGAACGTCAGTGACAACACATGCACAATGTGGCATGGCATTATCATCCTGAAAAATGGCACCAAGTCCAATGGTGTTGAGAGGCGAATCACAAGGGGTCCAACAACCTCACCCCTGTATTGGATACCATTCAGGTTGCCATGTATGTGGCAAAGGGGGGTCCTGTGATCCAACATGATGCCCCCACACACCATGAGTGACCCCCCGCCAAGCCTGTCACGTTCACTGACCGTTGCATAATGGAAACGTTCACCTCGCCTTCTGAACACACAGATACAGCCATCTTGATGCTGCAAACTGAATCAAGACTCTGAAAATATTCCCGTGACCGCTCCTGACGATTCCAACGATGTTGAAAAAGGGGGGCTTGACAGCAGGACGTTTGCTATGGATACCAACGGCTCAGAGATGGTTCCGATTTATCTGTGCACTAACGTTCACATGTGTGGCAAAGTGAATTGGTGATGATGTATTTCTGACGTTTTCCATCAATGTAACAATCATTAGCCCTTGACATGGTTGGCCATGTACTCTTCCTGTTTCCCCAAAACATTCCCATAGACAATGAATCACAGATGGTGACCTCTCAGTCTGAAGGCGTCTTGCAACCAATATGGGTTCCATAGGGTTTTGACTGCATGTCTACTTTACCTTACCTCTGCAATGTTCCACATCATATCACTATACTGTTACTGTTACTTAAATTTCTACCAGATAGTGGGTGTTTGATGTATATAACGAAATGTCAGGTGAGGTTAGTGTTATGATATATAATACTCAATTTGTATCGCGATCCTAGTTTTGTATTGCGATCCAAGTTGAGTATGTTGAGTTATGTTCTCTCTACTGCTCCATGCACTGCTATGACACAACAACATTTCATTGGCATTCATGTTTACTCGCCATGATGGTGATCGCTGACAAGGTATTTATACGCGCAGTGATAGGGATAATTACAAAACTTGGATCGCGATACAAAACTAGGATCGCGATACGAATTGAGTATTATATATCATAACAGTTAGTATGTGCTTTGCTAAATAAATAACACATTTCATATTGTGTGTGTTATACCTTGCCTAATAACACATTTGATAACACACTTTGTTGTGTGTTGAAATACTGTAAAGATTGAAATCAATACACCTCCAAATTAATACTGCTGACCCCTAGCCAAAAAATTGACTCAAAATCAATGCTACTCCCCCTCACCCTATCACCAGTGGAACACAAATAGCATCACTTATTAGCACTGAGTAAAGCACTTCCGTAATAACAATCAACAGGGATTTCCTAAAAAACAACACACAGTTTATATGATTATTCTGTTGACTGGCATTAAGGAAGTTCAAAGGCAATAAGATAAATGAACCAACAACAGTACACTGATTGGAGTTGTCAATGATGTTTAGTTTGACAAAAGTGGGTAGAACTCTGGACCCCAGCAGTGATAACTCACCGGATGTCTATTGTGTCATTCCTATTCTTTAATTGACATTGTTATGTACTTGTTAGTGCTGCTCAATAAACCATGTTTGTGTATATATTCAGATGGTATTTCCGCTATCCAAACTGTGCAGTGAGGCCATATTTTTGTTGATAGTCATTTTGGATACATAAATGCGAAGTTTCATTAATGCGAACAAAGACCATTCGCATTTTTCTCATCTAATTCATGCTCGGGTTAATTTCAAAATTTACAGTATTTGACACAGCCTGTTCGTCCAGCATCAGGCACCATTGTCTGCATCGTCTGTAACCATCATCTCCTCAGAATCCACCTGACCAATGAAGCTGAAACTTCACATACTTATTCCCCCCAATGATGACGCCTGTCTTGTTCAAGAGGTTCTAATCCATCATGGTCATTTTCCTAAATTGGTTCAAACTGCATTTTTGGCTCTGTATACATCACCTATTCTGAAACTACTAGACTGAGCAAGCTGGACTTGGGATAAGTTACTTTTAAGAAACAAATGAGGATTTTTTTGTTGCAGATTAAGAATTATTGTTGAAGTGTATTTAAAATTGCATGTTTAGACATTAGTCTTCACTATTTATGCAGAAATTGTTTGCTGACAGCATTTTTCAATGTAGACTCCACATCCAGGTGAGCTATGTTGCCATGGTACTGTTCTTTTTCAAAATGTAATGACATTTGGTATGTGTTTAGTTTGTAGTTGGATTTCATCGTTGTGTTTTGACCATGCTCTTAAATTTTCTCAAATGCATTTGTCATGTTTGTGGTTCTGTAAACATCATTGCCTCAGAACCCAGTGAAGCTGAAACATTACATGCTTTTCCCAACAAATAAAGGCATTTGAATATGTTCAAGCGGAATGAATCTGATTTTCAATTAAGAATTTACTCTCACTTTATGTGAGTTTTTTTGAGTATGAGCCTTCATAGAGTGAGGGCCAAACTGTATGAACGCTGGAGCTTGTGACGACGTTCATACAATGTTTGGCCCTCATTTCTGCCGAAGACTAACGGTTCTGGAACCCCCTCCTATCAGGACATGATCTGCAGGTATTGCCCACTCAATTGGGTTGGGTTTCTGGGAGGAGGTTTTACTTATATCTACACACATAACCCCATCGTGTCTCGACATGATCTGCAGGTATTGCCCCCTCAATTGGGTTGGGGTTATTGCAGGAGGTTGTACTTATATTTCCACACATAACCCCATCGTATCAGGACATGATCTGCAGGTATTGCCCACTCTATTGGGTGGGGGTTATTGCAGGAGGTTTTACTTATATCTCCACACATAACCCCATCGTATCAGGACATGATCTGCAGGTATTGCCCACTGTATTGGGTGGGGTTTCTGGGAGGAGGCTTTACTAATATCTCCACACATAACCCCATCGTATCAGGACATGATCTGCAGGTATTGACCACTCAATTGGGAAGGGTTTACCGGAGGAGGTTTTATTTTTTTTCCGCAGATAACCCCATCATATCAGGACATTATCTGCACATAATGAATCACTTGTTTTCACCCATTTCAGAATTCTCTTATTTGTTTTTGCAAACCTTACCCCCAAATCATTACCATCGATGCAAATAACCGCTCGCTCAGATTGTAGATTTTGGATCAATGTTGAAACAAATTACCCCAGTTGATATTACCACCAAATATTGTTGATTTTATTGGGAGAGGACCCTTGATGATTACAGCAAGCCAGAGATGAGCATCAAAGTGTTAATGGAACCGTGTGTTGGATATTAATCAATGATAATTACTCTTCTTCATAAATACTGTCTGTGAACAGCTGCTGCAGCTTCGGAACAGTACATGAGCATCCCCTCACACGACGACTTGGACGGGAGACTTGGTTAGAGTAATCTCCCTTTGATCATCTCACACCAAAGCTGGGAGAAGGATGAGCTAAGCTTCTAAGAGGGCCGTGTTGAGTGTTTCTGAAAGTATTACTCTGAAAGTGGATTATGTTGTTTTCAACCGATTTCTATCTTGGTCGAAAACAAGAATTTCCCGTCAACTTTCTGTCAGACAAATGCGCAGAAGCTCCTTGATGTTTTAGATAAATATAGGTATGGCTGATTTAATACTGTGAACAGGGTGAAGAATGTTTGATTGAAAAGCAATTTCTTGTCAGAATTGTTTAGTCATGGGTACAATGGTATGTTTGATATTTGTGTTTCTGGAATGGTTATAATTCTGTTGTGTTTTGTGTGTCTGAAAAATAAATTTAGCAGTCTATAGATATTTATAGAGGGCCTAGATATTTATAGAGGGCCTATCTCCATGGTGCCTATAAACACCTGTGACATCTGTGAAACATGTCCACCGTGAAGGAAAAAGTACAGCAAATATGGTCCCTTTTTATTACCTCTAGCAATGTCACATTCAGTTCAGGAATACTTTGTAATAATCTTTTGAACATTTTCAGACATGGCTGACAACTACCGTATTCAACATAATAAGCGCCCAGGGTGCTCATAAAATTAGAAATAGGGAGCTCTTATTAGAATATTATTTTGACGAAAAAAACAGTGTTGAAAGATAAAGTTCGTGGTTTATGCTGACAGGCTGAAATGTTTATATACGACAGATATATTTTTCCAGAATTTAATTGTCTATAATTAAAGGTGCATATAACACACGAGTGCGAATTGTATGCGAATAAAAAAGTCTTGTGTACATTGATCCATTGGAAGGGGTGCTAATTGGGATTGTTCACAATAGCCAATATATTAGCAAATATAGCCATGGGCGCTTATTAGAACCAGACGCTTATTACATTGAATACGGTATACGTTTTTTTTCAGTCATACATATTTTTTACTGTATTTTCTTGTAAGTGCAAGTCATTTACTGCTGGCAACTTTTACTCAAGCCAAAAATGACAATTTTTCCAACTTCAAGAGAACATCTAACTGTGAGCAAGTCTATAACTGAAGATGATTTACCATATGTTTTAATGTTTTGTCAACATCTATGAAAATCTGCTTCATTCATAGACCGGCTAATATTCAAATACTGAAAATTGCTTCAGCCCGAACAATTGAAACATTATCTGGTGTTGTTATAAATCCAAAACGTGCAAGTCTAGTTCTCATTCATATGAACATATCTGATAAGTTAAAAACAATTTTTGAAAGTTTGTCTTCTTGAAAAAATTATTATGATCCTGTGGGATAAAAAGGATTCTTCTATCTTGTCCTTTGATTTCTTGAGGAGAGTGTTGTCTTAATGACTTTAATAAAACCTGCATGTACACCCAATTTTCCAGGCTCAGGTCTCCCTTTAATAGCTACATTGCATGCCTATAATGAGCTTATTGATGAATAATTCAGTCACACATGTAAGGGACCAGTCATTTATTACAGCGGTGGGTGGGTCAGAGGTTTTTGATGAATTAATGTACAGAAAATAATGACCCTCCCTGATGCTTGTCATATTTTTTTTTATGACCCTCCCCATGTTCTTTTTTTCATGACCCTTCCTGAAAAGACAAAATACAAAAGCACTTCCTGTTTGATTATAAAGTGTCTATTTTTTCATGACCCTTCCCATATATGTGTATTTTTTATGACCCTCCCCTAGAGATGGTCATATTGTTTTCATGACCCTCCCTGAAAAGACAAAATACAAAAGCTCTTCCTATTTGATTATAAAATGTCCATTTTTTCATGACCCTTCCCAAATATGTGTACTATATTTTATGACCCTCCCCTAGAGATTGTCAATATTTTTTCTTGACCCTCCCCTGATTCCCTCTGACCCAACCCACCCTACAATAAATGATCGGTCCCTAAAGGTTGGGTGGGGTAGCCCTATTGTTAAAGTATAAGGGCTCTGAAGATGTGAAGATTCCGGGGTAGAATAGGTCTTCAGCAACCCATGCTTGCCGTAAAAGGTGACTATGCTTGTCGTAAAAGGCGACTAACAGGATCTGGTGGTCAGGCTCGCTGACTTGGTTGATGCATGTCATCGATCCCAATTGCGTGGATCAATGCTCATGATATTAATCACTGGATTTTCTGGTCCAGACTCAATTATTTACAGATCGCCGTCATATAGCTAGAATATTGCGGAGTGCGGCGTTAAACAACAAACCAAACAACCAACTGAAGACGAACAAGATAACCTGAATGAGTTATGTGTTTGGCAAGCCATGTGGCTCTATCATGATGCTATAAAAAAGTTGAAAGTTAAAAATGTTTTTATAGTGTTAAAGTTATAAATTCTCCTATGTATTAACTCTTTATATATTTAGTGTGTACATGTCAGCAAACAATGTAGCTGTTACATTCAGCTCCATCTATAAAATATATAGAAATTGTATTGATTGAGTTGATATCTGCCATCTGTTGCGAAGCATTGCGATTAACAGACATGTGGTGCGTAGTACCATCTGGTGTCTGGTTTTGTGGATGTCGTTGATCAAATACTATGGTGTTTAACATTACAATGATGCGTTTTAGGTTTCTGATTTTGTTTGTGTTCATGAGCGATTTGGTTTAATTTATGAATAGTTCCCAGATAGCCAGCTGTGATTGCATCATCAGGAGACTGGCTTACACAGCAGCACATGGTGTGCCCGGGTGGCTTACACAGCAGCACATGGTGTGCCCGGGTGGCTTACACAGCAGCACATGGTGTGCCCGGGTGGCTTACACAGCAGCACATGGTGTGCCCGGGTGGCTTACATAGCAGCACATGGTGTGCCTGGGTGGCTTACACAGCAGCACATGGTGTGCCTGGGTGGCTTACATAGCAGCACATGGTGTGCCTGGGTGGCTTACATAGCAGCACATGGTGTGCCTGGGTGGCTTACATAGCAGCACATGGTGTGCCTGGGTGGCTTACACAGCAGCACATGGTGTGCCTGGGTGGCTTACATAGCAGCACATGGTGTGCCTGGGTGGCTTACACAGCAGCACATGGTGTGCCTGGGTGGCTTACACAGCAGCACATGGTGTGCCTGGGTGGCTTACACAGCAGCACATGGTGTGCCCGGGTGGCTTACACAGCAGCACATGGTGTGCCCGGGTGGCTTACACAGCAGCACATGGTGTGCCCGGGTGGCTTACACAGCAGCACATGGGGTGCCCGGGTGGCTTACACAGCAGCACATGGTGTGCCCGGGTGGCTTACACAGCAGCACATGTTGTGCCCGGGTGGCTTACACAGCAGCACATGGTGTGCCCGGGTGGCTTACACAGCAGCACATAATGTGCCTGGGTGGCTTACACAGCAGCACTTGGTGTGCCTGGGTGGCTTACACAGCAGCACATGTTGTGCCTGGGTGGCTTACATAGCAGCACATGTTGTGCCTGGGTGGCTTACATAGCAGCACATAATGTGCCTGGGTGGCTTACATAGCAGCACATGGTGTGCCTGGGTGGCTTACACAGCAGCACATGGTGTGCCCGGGTGGCTTACACAGCAGCACATGGGGTGCCCGGGTGGCTTACACAGCAGCACATGGTGTGCCTGGGTGGCTTACACAGCAGCACATGTTGTGCCCGGGTGGCTTACACAGCAGCACATAATGTGCCCGGGTGGCTTACACAGCAGCACTTGGTGTGCCTGGGTGGCTTACATAGCAGCACATGGTGTGCCTGGGTGGCTTACATAGCAGCACATGGTGTGCCTGGGTGGCTTACATAGCAGCACATGGTGTGCCTGGGTGGCTTACATAGCAGCACATGGTGTGTCTGGGTGACTTATACAGCAGCACATGGTGTGCCTGGGTGGCTTACATAGCAGCACATGGTGTGCCTGGGTGGCTTACATAGCAGCACATGGTGTGCCTGGGTGGCTTACATAGCAGCACATGGTGTGCCTGGGTGACTTACACAGCAGCACATAATGTGCCTGGGTGGCTTATATAGCAGCAAATGGTGTGCCTGGGTGGCTTACATAGCAGCACATGGTGTGCCTGGGTGACTTATACAGCAGCACATGGTGTGCCTGGGTGGCTTACACAGCAGCACATGGTGTGCCCGGGTGGCTTATATAGCAGCACATGTTGTGCCTGGGTGGCTTACATAGCAGCACATGGTGTGCCTGGATGGCTTACATAGCAGCACATGGTGTGCCCGGGTGGCTTACATAGCAGCACATGGTGTGCCCGGGTGGCTTACACAGCAGCACATGGTGTGCCCGGGTGGCTTACATAGCAGCACATGGTGTGCCCGGGTGGCTTACATAGCAGCACATGGTGTGCCCGGGTGGCTTACATAGCAGCACATGGTGTGCCCGGGTGGCTTACATAGCAGCACATGGTGTGCCCGGGTGGCTTACACAGCAGCACATGGTGTGCCCAGGTGGCTTACACAGCAGCACATGGTGTGCCCAGGTGGCTTACATAGCAGCACATGGTGTGCCTGGGTGGCTTACACAGCAGCACATTGTGTGCCCAGGTGGCTTACACAGCAGCACATGGTGTGCCCAGGTGGCTTACACAGCAGCACATGGTGTGCCCGGGTGGCTTACACAGCAGCACATGGTGTGCCCGGGTGGCTTACACAGCAGCACATGGTGTGCCCGGGTGGCTTACACAGCAGCACATGGTGTGCCCAGGTGGCTTACATAGCAGCACATGGTGTGCCCGGGTGGCTTACACAGCAGCACATGGTGTGCCCGGGTGGCTTACACAGCAGCACATGGTGTGCCTGGGTGGCTTACATAGCAGCACTTGGTGTGCCCGGGTGGGAGTCAAACTCAGACTGTATACAGAAAGCTAGACCATTGGGGTTCTACATCTTAAATTGTTGCATGGAGAAGATTGTCTTGATAACTTTGATTTATAAGTGAATCAGTCATCAATACATTAACTTACATTAACTGAGATATTCACTGATGATGCTGATGCTGATGCTGATGCTGACAATGACAATGCTGCTGCTGCTGCTGCTGATGATGATGATGATGATGATGATGACTGTGACAGCGATGATGATTATGATGCTGATGCTGATGCTGACGATGATGGTGAAGACAATGAAAATTATGTTGATGGCGAGATTTATATATCACTAATAGTGACAGACTAGGATAACATGCACTCAGACATCACCAGCCTGTCATGGCATGTCATTGTACCCTTAGGTAAGTCACTTCCAGTTTTACTTTACTTCACAACAATTTTGAATAAACAAGATGACTAGCAAACAAATGTAACCTGGGCAATACTGGTGATTGTCTTTTGATGTTGGAAACAATAAACAAGAATAACAAACTAATTTGATGCAGATTGTTTTTATTGTTGACAACTGTTTCTGGTCAGCGTGGCTGCTGTCTGGCAGGTCCTGGTGAGCCGTGCTCCAGCTCATTGATCAGGCTGTTTTGTAAACTTTGTAACCTTGAAGGGAATCGAGCTCAAGGCTTTGGCGTGACAAGCTTCTACCACTGCCTACCTAGCCGCCTCTTGCACAGATATAAATGTATGTCACTGTATAACACATATGCTTACTACCCGTGAACATCCGGGGTAGAATAGGTCTTCAGCAACCCATGCTTGTCTCCCCCCGTGAACATCCGGGGTAGAATAGGTCTTCAGCAACCCATGCTTGTCTCCCCCCGTGAACATCCGGGGTAGAAAAGGTCTTCAGCAACCCATGCTTGTCTCCCCCCGTGAACATCCGGGGTAGAATAGGTCTTCAGCAACCCATGCTTGTCTCCCCCCGTGAACATCCGGGGTAGAATAGGTCTTCAGCAACCCATGCTTGCTATAAAAGATGACTGTGCTTGTTGTAGAAGGCGACTAACGGGATCGGGTGGTTGATGCATGTCATCAATCCCAATTGCGTGGATCGATGCTCATGGTATTAATTACTGGATTGTCTGGTCCAGGTTTGATTATTTACAGACTGCTGTCATATAGCTGTAATATTACTGAGTGCGGCGTAAAACAACAAACAAACAACATATGCTTACTTCAATGATTTACATGCTGTCAATAAGTACATGTGATAACCTACAGTGTTGACATAAAGAGCACAAGGGCATATATCGATATAAAAGATATCTACACGATAAACCGCAAAGAACAACGGAGACCGAAGCATGGTTTATTTCACAATAAAACATTGTTCTATCATGACATCATTTCTGGAGATTTGAACATATCCTCGCAAATTGATGACATCATATTTTGGATGACATTTTTTTTTAGCGGGATGTGTCTAATAACTTGTTCACGCACCATTTTGGTTTCATGGCTGGGTTAGCCACAATTGTTGGTTTGCAGGAACCAGATTTAAACTGTTACCTGGCAACACCATTATGAATATTCCTATTGGAATTCCAGGTAAAACTAGGATCCCGGTACTTGCTGATAATGGGATCAGTGGGAGTGAGTGAGTGAGTTTGGTTTGACAACGCTTTGAACAGTAATCGAGTTATGTCATAATATGCATGTTTCTGACGTTTGTGACTTTGGTAAAACCAAGAGCATGGGCATGGTGCTGATGAACCTTGAGACATAATTGGGGCGAACCGAGATTCAAACCATGATTATAGATTTCTTGCATCCCCAAGGCTTGCAACTCTGCGGTGCCATACATGACTGGGCCACCAGTGCCCACAGTGAAACAGGATATTTACAGTCCAGTAGAACATGGATATAATGAACTCCAAGGGACCAGAGAAATCAGTCCGTTATATACATTGTTCGTTATATACGTTTTCGCTCAGAAACGTCTGCCATCTTGTGTAACATTTTTTTCATGCATCCTCCCACCAATAAATATAACAGGTCTCCATCACACACACGCACCCTCCCCTTCCATGAGTTCCTAAATAATTTTCAAATCTATAACTTTTTTATTTTAAAAAATAGAACTGTCTCCATTTTTCATGCACCCGCCTCCATGTAGTTGATATTTTTGGCGACCCATCTTTTGATGTGTCATATTTTTTCATGCCCCCCCTCCCCCCTCCCCACCCTTCACCAGTGCTGCTTAATCCCACTGCCCCTATAAGAAATGACCAGTCCCTTGCAAATGCTGAAACAAAAGTCTCACATTTAATGATATTTTACTTTAATTTTGAAATAGCTATGGTAATACAAAATCTTGACAAAACGCATACCAATTTGCCTTTCTGAACCCAACTGAAAAATCTGTTTTTCAGTAATATCGAATCTTCTAAAAAAGAAAGCCATCAATGACAGCACAAATCGAAAGTGAATAGTAAGACGGCTGATATTTTGTGCTATAATCATAAGGCTTTAGACACATAGGCTCCTTTCTGTCCATCTGAATACTGAACTTGAATAAGAACAGCCTCGGAACTTGAAATAATGCTTCATACTGTTGTCTCTGCTCTGTAATTTTATTACAAAGTCATGATCTTGCCAAAGCTTTTAGTTACATGATGAGAAGAGATCCATCTTCAGAACTAGCTGACTCGTTCCGGCAATCAAGTATTTATGCAGATCGGTGGCTGATGGGCTAAAAATTCTATAACAAATGAGATAAATTGTGATGGAAATAGAATAAAGACCAAATCATTCTATTATTCGAATAAACGGAATGCAAATAATCGAAATGGAAGTTCAACTTGACGTAATCTGTATGATAATTTTGGACATTTTGCTTTACGCGGATTTCCATAATAAACACACTTTCTTCCGTTACCTGCAATTTGGTGTAATTTCAGATCCATTTTTACTCCACTGAAGTCATTTACCGTAGGACTCGAACATGTATAGAATTAACATGGCGTTTGCAAAAGAGAGCCAGCCCTTTATAGTGGAGAGATGTGTTTATTTAGCGTTTACATTTCAATAAACAGATAAGATTTGAATTGATAAACGATGAAATGGATTTGTGTTTGTCTAGGTACCTCTCGTTTGTGTGTTTACATGAAGTTTTGATTACAGTAAATGCGTTGATTGTGTTATTCCAGCCCACGTGGACCATGAAATGATCTTTTTACCTGTGAGTGCGTCGAGATTGATTTTTGTTGCATATCGCTACAGGTGTGACAAGGCACTTTGCTAATATCTGCCGAGTAAAAATCACTTTACGATATCCACAGTCGTATTGATTGTCATTCACTCTATCTAACTCGTTTCACGTGTGTAAAACATGGAGCACTGGTGGATTAAATATTTAACCATACTCCCATCACATGACCCGATCATCTTTATTCTGCATCAAATAGATCAATATGTTACGACTGTCAGTTGTTCGAAGCCACATACAGTGAGTCCATTTGCGTGAAAGGGATTCGTCAGAATTCAGGAGCGTCGGCGAGATGAACCTCCCAAGGGGAGGGGAAGAGAACAGCGGAGATATTAACCCTGCCTTAAGCCACCAAGCCTGGCGATCAATACGTTATGTAGGGGCATTATCGTACAAGAGCAATTGTCAGAAGATACCAATCAATTATGCACCCTGAACCCGCCCACCCCGTAACGGAGAATGAACTGCTCCAATTATTATCCCTGATAGCCACATTTACTATGTATGATACACCTCAGATTGGGAGTTTCCACCAACCGGAGAAACATGATATGATTACAGCAGAGGAGTCCTATGCATCTCAGCCTTCTAGTAGCTGTCCGTATAGAGTGTAGTTTATCACTGGAACCAGTGTCCTTTATCCCATGTAGTGTCTGTGCAGTGCCAAGAAGACCTGTTCATTATGAGTGCTTTCAGGATCTTTCACTTTATGCATTGTTTTCTTCTTTTATCAATTTTCAATTTGGAAATACATGGGCAGAGTGTTCAGCGAGAACTCAACATCAACCTTGACACGTAAGTACAATTTTGCCAGTCACCATTTATTTATTTTCGTATTAATATTTCAAATATACGTACCTAACATTTTCAGCACTGTGTTGAGACAGGATTCTACAGACTTGCGAGTAACTTGATCGTAACGTTTTCTTACCTTCTACTGTCAGAGAATCTCAATGGAATCGATAGGCGACAATGTTTAAATCAATATTTATTCACTTGGTGAATTGTCGATGTGTGAGTTTGGTACTCTTTGGCAGTGCCAAGCTAGCTACAGTCACTGAAGGAACTCCAAGCCTCTTGGTAACAGACATGTATATCCTGTAGGTTTGACAATATCCAATAGTGGACTGCGTCTCAACAGATTTCTCCCATGTAACGTGTTGCTCATAAGATCCTCAGCTAGTTGAGACCAGTAAAGTATTCTATATTTAAAGCCCACAGATGCAGGCCTAGCATGTGTGGCTTGTTGGCTGTTAGAGTATGACAGCGGTATGATTGTGATCAAGCGTATGTCTGTTTCTGATGCTTTATTGCAATTTCTGTCTTGAACCCTGAGCCCATGTGAAACTCATGATGGTATCTAACAAATACCTTCTTTATTCCAATCACCACTGTATGACCATGTCAGACATGTTTTTATAATAGTTTCATCATTTCTAATCAATGGTTAGTCATAAAACAAGTAATAAAACAATGAAATTTTGTGAGAAATATATTTTGATAATGAAATTAAAAAAATTATTTAAAAAAGAAAACACGGAATTTCTGTCTGTTGGATATATGTTTTTTCGGTACCAGTGTAAGGCCCAGCCATGTTGTGTCTATTGCCTCCAGATGACTGTCAAGCTTGTACATATCTCCTGTAGCTTTGTGTTGTATATTTCACTATCAGCTGGGGGGCTCTGCCATGGATCATTGTCAGTGTCGCTGATTTCAGTGAAATTGACGTGTTACTGTAACAGCTGAAACAGTAATTTAGCATACAAACACGCTCTAGTTGGTAGAGTCATCTTCTGTTTTCATACTGTTAAAAATGTGATCTTTATGCATTGTGTTATATGACGTGATAGAATTGTTAAAACTTTCCATGAGTTTAAATTATCCTCCTCTGTAAAGGTAATTACATTTTGAACATATTCAGATTGAAAAAGGTACCAATGCAAGCCGTCTATAAGAGCGTTCTTTATACTCCTTGAATCCTGACTGCACCATGACGTGATCTCAGTAACTTCATGTATATTGACAATGTAGGAATGATGTCTTTTCAAGCACAGCTTCCATGACTGCAGAAGTTCTGCTTTGTAACCATTAGTTAATATCTGTCACGATGGATATGCAACATTATTAGTCTATTGTACATTTAAAAAATAAGCGATGAGTGGGAGTTGTTTTTCATACAATAAAACACTGCAGGGAGAATAAACCATAAGGACGCAGCATGGAGTGGTTTATTCTAACTGCGGTGTTTTATTGTAACATAAACATCAACCACGAGTTGTTTATTTCTTATGTGAGATATCAACATTATGTACAGCCTCTTCAAGAATGTTACTAAAATGTACAAGCTTTAAAAATATTTACCTGTATTTTAATAATGATGACTCCCTCAAGAGAATCTGACCTCGTCAATGTCGGACAAGTATATTTTATACACAGGAGGGTATTTCCCGCAAATTCTTACAATCCTCACATTGATTACCTGTACCTTTCTCCCAATACCGATTGTCATATCTCTCCCGTTTTTGGATACGATCTTTCGGCCATCGCATTAATCTACCTTGCCCATCTTCATCTATGGGGAACAACTCACTCCTCTCTGAAAAATAACTTTGTCCAATATACAATGTCATTAAGTTGCAAGCGCATATTCAAATCTCCAGAAATGATATCATGATTAAACAATGTTTTATCATGAAATAAACCACAATTTGTTCTTCATTGTTCTTTGTGATTTATTGTGTAGCTAACTCATATTTGATATTAGTGTCAGTGGAGATGCCTATTGTATAAACATCATCATTAGTGTCAGGAGAGGTGCCTATTATATATGTGCTATTAGTGTTCGTAGAAGTGCGCGTTATGAAAACAATGTTATTAGTGTCTGTAGAACTGTGCATTATGAAAACAATGTTATTAGTGTCTGTAGAGGTGTCCATTATGAATACAATGTTATTAGTGTCAGTAGATACATGTGTGCATTATGAATAAAATGTTCTATGTATGCAAGGTTATTTGTGTCAGTAGAGGTGTCTAAGATATGTATATATACAGTTATTTGTGTCAGTAGAGGTGTCTAAGATATGTATATATACAGTTATTTGTGTCGGTAGAGGTGTCTAAGTTATGTATATATACAGTTATTTGTGTCGGTAGAGGTGTCTAAGATATGTATATATACAGTTATTTGTGTCGGTAGAGGTGTCTAAGTTATGTATATATACAGTTATTTGTGTCGGTAGAGGTCTCTTACATATGTACATATACAGTTATTTGTGTCGGTAGAGGTGTCTAACATATGTACATATACAGTTATTTGTGTCAGTAGAGGTGTCTAATATATGTGTATATGCAGTTATTTGTGTCAGTAGAGGTCTCTAATATATGTGTATATACAGTTATTTGTGTTGGTAGAGGTCTCTTATATATGTATATATACAGTTATTTGTGTCAGTAGAGGTGTCTTACTAACATGTGTTTATACAGTTATTTGTGTCGGTAGAGGTCTCTAACATGTATATATACAGTTATTTGTGTCAGTAGAGGTGTCTAATATATGTACATATACAATGTTATTTGTGTCAGTGGAGGTGTCCATTATATAAGCAATGTTATTTGTATCAGTTAATGTGAGTTTTATGTACATTGCTATACAATTACAGTTATAAACGAATAAAGGTCTAAGTTGTTTTCTTTGGTTTTCTGAGTAATGTTACCATGGAAATGATTTCAGCTGCAATTTGTTAAGAGAATGATAAGTAAAGTCAGCCTAATGGCAATACACCTGTCTTAAACAGTAAAACATCATACATACATGCAATGCTCCTAGTTTTCATCGACACAATAATACAATTTGAAAATAATTCTATTTCATATAGAAAGAACTGTGAGCGATGCTTATCTATTTTAGTGCTGTATACATGTCTAAACTTGCTAAAGAAGTTGCAAAATTGTGTGTTTAAAAAGGTAAAAATATGTGTAAAAAAATATGGTTGAAGATTTTAAGCATCTAATCCATACGCTTTAACATGATTACCTTACCATTAGGAGTTTGAAATAGCGCAAGACAAGTTTCTGTGTTAATGGGTGAAACATCTAAACAAGCAGCGCACCTAAACAAGCAGAAATTCACATGATATCAGATATCTTAAACCTTTTAGAAAATTACACTGAGTTAGCACCCGCATCCTCATCTGTTGTTTATGGATTGGTAGTGCCTTTAGCTGACTAGTCGCATCCCAATGGAGTCCCAAGGATGAAACATCTTGGTACTTTTAGATTTGATGGCTTAGGAAATGGCATTTGCTTAATGCTTGAGTTTGAATTAAGATTTAATGGTTCAGTTCAAAGTATCTTCCTAGCCGTGTCATGGAAATAGGCTTGGGTGTAGTGAAAGAAATCAAATTTCATGTCCATTTGCCCTGGAATTACGCTTTTCATCACGGGCATGTCAAATGAGGCGTTTGTAGCTGTTGATCCTTGGATGGAGTTCCAGCCTCCTTAAGGGTTAAAGTGAAGAAACTGACGCTCAGTAGAAAAACCTTGCTTTTCATTAGAACTATCCTTTTTAACTGTTGAACTGTATTGATTATTAACTGTTATGGTACGTTTATTATGTCATAGTTGTTGGAACAAGACAGTGTTAATGTTCTGGGTGAATAATGAATTACTGTTTCCAGCTTATTAAGTGAGTGAGTATGGTTTTATGCCGCTTGTAATATTCCAGCAATATCATGGCGGAGGACACCAGAAATGGGCTTCACACGTTGTACCCATGTCAAGCTTATTAAGGATATTTTCTGAAAGCACAAAATGCATTATGAACTGACCACAAACTGACCATAAACTGACCATTGTATTGACCAGCATGGAAGTAGAATTCCCCTTAGGGGGTTTGTCAGATGAGCTCCCCCGTGCCTAATATTGTTCCAAGAGAGGACTAACAGGAGCATTGGGTGATGGCCATGATTGATATTGTTAATTGTGTCACATTGTATCCTAACTGCATGGGTAATTGCTTGTGCATTCACTGAACTGCTGACAGTCTGCTGTGATATTACTCACAGTGGCATAAAACAACATTCAATCACTCACTGTACACAAGACACAGTTCACTATGAATGGCCACTAAGTTTCCTTTTGAAAAAATACTGAGCTGAAAGGATGGGAGTGGTTTTACCAGCATTTAATAAGTATCTATGTAAAGATTAAAAAAATGTTTCTTGGGCATATTTTTTTCAAAAGTGAGGGGTCGGTTATATTTATTATATACTTCAGTGTGAAAGACTGAGTTTTCTGAAGTTGAGAAGAGTGATATTTTCATTGCAGTGAACATAACACTTGATATTTCACTGCAGTGAACATAACACTTTTGTTTATATTTTTTAAGATTTAGCAAAGACGGAACTACATTTTTAGTCGTACTTACAGGGGGTGGAAAACCGTCCATGTGTGTTATGTAGGGATAATTTAGGCTTGAAGGTTTTACATTTTTAATGAAATAATTTAATCTTCCTGCAGACAACTACACCAAAAGTAAATAATAAATAGGATATTTCATCTCGTGAAGGGGGGAAAGGAGATATTTTCACTCGACACATGAAATATCCTCTATTTATTTATCTTTCTTATTCAAAATGAAAGTGGTCCAAGAGGAACACTTTTTATTTTTTTCAACCAAGAATAGGACCACAAGCCACGGGGCACATATTGAATGTGGCCATTACATGGGTACAATGTGTGAAGCCCATTTCTGTTGTCCCACCGTGATATTGCTGGAATATTGCTCAAAGCAGCATAATGCCAAACTCACTCACTCACTAATCTAATTCAACTCAAAGCCAAGGAATGGCTTAAATCACGAAGATATCTGCTCCCCCAGGGCCAAGAGAAATTTGAATGCTTCTTCCATATGAAATAATTCTGCCATATTTCCCATCATTTCAGCACAATTCCTTTAGTGTTATTGTGTCCTCAGCAAGTAGCTGACTAAACATCCGGCACTGATGCTGCAGAGGAAGCATCATCTCCGTGCATCAACAGCTTGATATTTGTCCCTCAGTAATGCTGTATCAATTTACCGTTTTCAATTTATTGTAACCGAATATCAACCTGGGGGTGACAAGACTGTTAAAAGTTGTCTCAGTCGAGGTAAAGGATATGATTAGGACTATTAGAAGAAAATTGTATTCTAGGTTCCAAATTAAGATATGATATCCTCACTTTTGATGAACCCGCGAGAGTCTATGACAAACAAGCAGTTTTATGAACATTTTGGACAGTCTGATATTCGTTCGAGAATTATTTTCTTGGAATACCGATCATATTTCCAGTTTGAGGGACTTCCAGACACATTATTTCGCTGCAGGAATCACGTGAAATAGAAGAATAATGGCCGACAGCATCCATTAGGAGATTGAGAACATGAACATTCTTTTAGAATCTTTCTTCTTGTTACACTATTAAGAGAGTCATGTATATATAACTTACAAAATACAGTCAAATTGAAGGAGATTGTTATGACACATCACATGTGTCACATAACTATACAAATGCTGTGTTATCAATGATATATTAAACTAAACTTGTGTTTTTGCCTTAAGTGTGGACAGTTCACAGTATGTAAATGTGGGTACCAAGGATGCTGTGATTCTCAGCGCAGCATAAGCTGTTGGAATGTGTTTGTTACCTTAGTGATGCAAGTTTGAGTCACTTCTGTTATTATTTATAATTAGTTAAGGGAATTTTGTTTAAAACCAAACATATTTTCAGTCAACACTTGAAAAAATAATGTGACAGGCAATTTTTTTAAGCGTAGCATATCATTTGTCTCAACACCAATCATGCCATTGGACGTTTTGAAAAACCTAAGGACATTATATTTTTTTGTAGCATTTTAAGGAACAGATTCTTTAAAACAAAATATCTATTCCCTTCCCACCCCACCAAATATCAACTGATCATTTTTTAAGTGAGAAAACAACAACCAAACTATTCCCTTATACAAAGTGCACTTCCAACACTGGTGGCAACTAAATATAGATACATACCAGTAAACACCGTTGGCAAAGCATAAGAATAAAAAGCATGTGGATCAGGTGTAAAATATTGTCTATGTGAGGGGAAATATGAATATCTCCATGGTTACTTTTTAAGTTGCCATGTCAACCAAAATATGGATTATTTACAACAAAATAAAATTAATGTACATTTAATTCATTAATGTTTATTTTTCATATAAAACAAAACTTCAGAATGATATAACCATGACTTGATTAAGTTTAATAATAAATGTAGAATTACCTAAATTGGTTAGTCAATTGAAATTACATAACTCACTCACAGGCTATCAATACTATATAGGTTGAGCACTGTATGAATACAAGCCTATTAGGAATTTGTATTGTGTACCAGTACACACTAGTAATTTCCCCTTTATTATCAGTGTTGCACAGTCTCAACAATTACCCTAAATTATATATTTGTTCAAGCATTATATAACACTAAGTCCTATATGACACAAAAGCATGGATGGAGTCTTCATCCTCCATCCGCTCAACATGGCTGAAACTAATTACATAATCCTGTCACGTATCATGGTAATTTCCTCAGGGAGTTGAGTGACAAAGATTTCGTCTGCAGGGTATTGAGTTTTTCTGCATCACTTCTGAACAATAAACGCCAAAATTAATTTGGTAGTGAGTGTCCCTTGTACCAGGTGGTCCATCTGGTATATGTTGTAGGACACCTTGATGCTGTGTGGGAGCCATGCACTGGGAGATTGTAGTGCTGTGTTGGGGCCATGCACTGGGAGATTGTAGTGCTGTGTGGGGGCCATGCACTGGGAGATTGTTGTGCTGTGTGGGGGCCATGCACTGGGAGATTGTAGTGCTGTGTGGGGGCCATGCACTTGGAGATTGTAGTGTGTAGGGGCCATGCACTAGGAGATTGTAGTGTTGTGTGGGGGCCATGCACTGGGAGATTGTAGTGCTGTGTGGGGGCCATGCACTGGGAGATTGTAGTGCTGTGTGGGGGCCATGCACTAGGAGATTGTAGTGTTGTGTGGGGGCCATGCATTGGGAGATTGTAGTGCTGGTTGGGGGCCATGCACTGGGAGATTGTAGTGTTTTGTTGGGGCCATGCACTTAGAGATTGTAGTGCTGTGTGGGGGCCATGCACTGGGAGATTGTAGTGCTGTGTAGGGGCCATGCACTGGGAGATTGTAGTGTTGTGTGGGGGCCATGCACTTGGAGATTGTAGTGTTTTGTGGGGGCCATGCACTTAGAGATTGTAGTGATGTGGGGGCCATGCACTTAGAGATTGTAGTGCTGTGTGGGGGCCAGGCATTGGAAGACTGTAGTGTTGTGTGGGAGCAATGTACTGGGAGATTGTAGTATTGTGTTGAGACAGGCACTGGGAGATTGTAGTATTGCAGGGAGGCAGGCACTGGGAGATTGTAGTATTGCAGGGAGGCAGGCACTGGGAGATTGCAGTATTGCAGGGAGGCAGGCACTGGGAGATTGTAGTATTGCAGGGAGGCAGGCACTAGGAGATTGTAGTATTGCAGGGGGCAGGCACTGGGAGATTGTGGTATTGCAGGGAGGCAGGCACTTGGAGATTGTAGTATTGCAGGGAGGCAGGCACTTGGAGATTGTAGTATTGCAGGTAGGCAGGCACTGGGAGATTGTAGTATTGCAGGTAGGCAGGCACTGGGAGATTGTAGTATTGCAGGGAGGCAGGCACTGGGAGATTGTAGTATTGCAGGGAGGCAGGCACTGGGAGATTGTAGTATTGCAGGGAGGCAGGCACTGGGAGATTGTAGTAAAGCACTGCAAGCTTGTCCTGTAGATCTGTCGTGTGAGAAAGAGATTCAAGTATTATTACACTCAAGATTGTTGACAGAGCATGCCATCTCAGTGGCAGTCTGTATGTTTCATCCTGAGGCAAGTTTACAGCTTTTAAAGACGAAAAAATACTGCCGCTCAACCCAGCCCAGCTTGAGTAGAAAAGGTATATAAGGCTGTAGCATGAATGTTTGCCCATTGTATAGATTCAGCACGAGGATATCTGCAATCTGCTGCTGAATCCACACACACCAGCAGGATGCCCACATCACCATTTACAATCAAAGGAAGCAAAACAGACATTTTTATGAAGGAAATAAACACGGCCATGTGAGTCTCCGGCATGAATTATTGACGCAGGTATTCTGTTATTTTCAATGATCATTACAAGCTTTTCTGAATTTTGTTTTTCTAATAAAACTTGATTTCAATTATCGACACAAATAGTGTCAAATAAACCACTGATACAGGTAATAGATGTGTTAAAGCTTAAGTATTGAATAAATAAATCTAAACTGTCAGGAGGATGAGAGTAACGATTGAAAATTAGGGGCTGTGTCAAAAGTTTTGATGTCATTCCAAAATTATTTTTAAAGATCAAACCCTGACCCACAAACTTGATCCTCTTAAATAATGCGTGTAAAACAGCGATAGAGAGCAACCTTTTCAAAACTAGGCTCTGTCTACTATATCAATCACTGAGGTATCAAAATCCAGACAATGCAGAGAAAGATTTTCTGTAAACTCGGCTTAATGTCTCCTACATCAAATTTAGAAAGTATCCTGTAAGAATTGCTAGAGAACCAGTTGATCGATTTGTGTTGAAGCTACTGATGACGAGAAGGTATTAGGATGAGACTCAATTCCAGTGCTCAGTGTCCACAGACAGCACTGGAACTAAGAACCTATGCTAGATATTTATGTATTATTCATGTCGTAAAGATTAATGATGTTGTTTTGAAAATACCTCTTGATTAGGCCTTAATGAATTAATTATTTATTTACATTCCTGCCCATCTCACTACAAACCTCCATCTCTCTTCTTTTTATGGTCCAACATACATACAGAAGTCTTTGATAGGCATTTAGAAGTTTGAAGAAGGATAATACATGATGCTTTTTTAGCTTAACTTATTTTATTCTTTGTTAGGATGTTTCACGTATCCTTGATGTGGCATGACAGATTAACTATAGTACTACAGTAATATGGAAGAATCAGGTGATCCTTAATAATTTTTGAGTAGTATATATAAATCAAACAAATCTATTTGTTCTTTTATTTAAAAAAAAGGCAGTCAGTGTGCAAAACCAGTGCAAGCATTTGTCTTCCCTCATGACTAAATAATCATTGTGAATCTTCTTATCATTAAATCCTCAGCATAGCTGACTGTGTAATGTCCAAATGTATCGGGGCACCTGTATAAATCGTGTTCGTGACTGCTACAGAAGGGGAGCCAACGATGTCTTGTCCAATTACAGCCAGCAACGGGATTATCTTCATCATTCAGTCTCCAGCAGACAATGTCTTTGTTATAAAAGCCATTTGGCAAACTTTGGCTTCATTTTGTTGCGATATCTGCCTTAATTCATGGGACTAGACACATAGGTTTGTACTTAAAGGGGCTCTTTGAGTACAAGTTACACTGGTAATGAATGTATTTTTTATCTGTAACTGACTGTTATGTTATTAGTTGTCGACCTGTCTCCAGGGGTATTTGGTGTGATGTTACCTGTTTGCGAGCTCGAGCTGTAAGGCGAGCATTACATGAGCTCACACCATGCGTCATACCACGAACCCCAAAGGACCAGTTCACAACATATTTTTTTACTGTGATCATTTTTGTCCGTTTTTATAAATACCTTCATCAGTATGGCAGGACAACCTTTTCACAGACACAAACACGCAACAATCACCCCACAATCACCCCACAGTCATCCTCCCAGTCATTCAACAATCACCCCACAAACACCTAACAATCACCCCGCAAACACCCAACAATCACCCCACAATCACCCCACAATCATCCTCCCAGTCATTCAACAATCACCCCACAAACACCCAACAATCACCCCACAATCATCCTCCCAGTCATTCAACAATCACCCCACAAACACCCAACAATCACCCCGCAAACACCCTTCAATCATCCCACAATTCCCCGACAATTACCCCCACCCCACTCCCCCAGTGTCCCCACAATCACATTCTGCTGTGTGTCCCACAGAACTGTTTGATATAGTCCCCAGCAACTCAGCAATACTCCAGCTATATGACGTCGGTCTGTAAATAATCGAATCTGGACCAGACAACCCAGTGATTGACATCATGAGCATCGATCCACGCAATTGTGATACGATGACATGTATCATCCAAGTTAGTGAGCCTGACCACCCGATCCGTTAGTCACCTCTTACGACAAGCATAGTCACCTCTTAAGACAAGCATGGTTGTTGAAGACCAAATCTAACCCAGATCTTCATGGATGGAAAATGGTTGGCAGGTTTGTCTTATCCAAGGTCTAGGGACCATCAATTTATTCCTCAATATAGGAAAAGAGTCCACAACAAATCATTCCCTGGCTAGGTTGGTTGGTTGGTTGGTTGTTTTACGCCGCACTCAGCAATATTCCATCTATATGACGGCGGTCTGTAAATAATCGAGTCTGGACCAGACAACCCAGTGATTGATATCACGAGCATGGATCCACCCAATTGGGATCGATGACATGCATCAACCAAGTCAGCGAGTTTGACCACCCGATCCCGTTAGTCGCCTTTTACGATAAGCATAGTCGCCTTTTACGGCAAGCAAGGGTTGCTGAAGGCCTATTCTAGCCCGGATCTTCACTGAACTATTAGGAAGTTGGTTTATGTTTACATTATTATCTCATCCTATCAGGTACCCTGGAGAATGAAATGTTGAAATAACACAATTCCAGAGCAGAGTAGGTTCCAACATTGATTAAAATGGAGATATTGTTGTTTCAATGTGTGACCTTCTGAATGACAGGCTTGAGTTTACATACAGACTGCATTATAAAGATGGAATACTGCTGAAAGTGGCGTACGACAATATTCTCTCCTGTCACTTCACTGCACCACGAATGTTAAACACTGCTCAGATACTCAAAGAGTTCCCCAATCCATAGCGGACATCATGAAAACAAGGAAAGTAATGTATATAATGTATATAACCATTTTAGAGTTCTGCAAACGATCTTCAACAAAAGATATGTCTGAATGGTGCTTCATCAAAAGAAGAAGACAATAGGTCTGAGAGTGAAAGATGTTTGTTCATTGTAAAGCTACATAGATTTTGTAGCAAAGCAATTTTCCGATGGCGCCAACGGCAAGAGCCTTCTTGCAATGCATGCAAGTACTTGAGGAACTGGTGAGTATCTAAACATGAGTACCAGTGTAATAAAACCCATACCCATTTTATCCGAGAACCAGACACGAGCCATAGTGGAGGAGGTTGCTGTAATCCGTGTACTTGGAAGCACCATCTCTTCACCGAATTGTCAATCAAGACAGATTACGTCCGTGCATGACACCCTGACCTTGTGGCCTTCCTGTAGGATGTGTTCTCGATGATGTGACTGGAATCTTGGAGCAGAACAGGATGTGGACTGTCTGGTGATATTTGTGTGTATTTGTTGATTTATTGTTAATGTCTACTGTGTTTGTGAGATGATGCCAGACGGGTCTCGGCCTTGACATATTGACAGTCTAGGGCTGTCCCTTGGGGGAACCTCTACAATTCTCATCCTCAATCACCTCCACAACCGACTCCACAACCACCCCCACAACCATGTCCACCTCCTCAATCACCTCCACAACCACCCCCACAACCATGTCCACCTCCTCAACTACCTCCATAACTATGTCCACAACAACCCCCACAACCACCCCCACAACCACCCCCATAACCACCCTCGCAACCATGTCCACCTCCACAACCACCCCCACAACCACCCCCACAACCATGTCCACCTCCACAACCATCCCCACAACCTTGTCCATCCCCACAACCATGTCCACCTCCACAACCACCTCCACAACCACGTTCACAACAACCTCCACACCAACACCTACACCCACAACCACCCCAACATCCACAATCACAACCACACACTCACCTACACCCACAACCACTTCCACAACCACCTCCATACCTTCACCCACAACCACCTCCACAGCCACCTCCACACCTACACCCACAACCACCTCCACACCTTCACCCACAACCACCTCCACAACCACCTCCACACCTACACCCACAACCACCTCCATACCCACACCTACACCCACAATCACATCCACAACCACCTCCACACCTACACCCACAACCACCTCCACACCTACACCCACAACCACCTCCACACCTTTACCCACAACCACCTCCACAACCCCCTCCACACCTACGCCCACAACCACCTCCACACCTTTACCCACACCTACACCCACAATCACCTCCACAACCACCTCCACAATCACCTCCACAACCCCCTCCACACCTACGCCCACAACCACCTCCACACCTACACCCATAACCACCTCCACACCTTCACCCACAACCACCTCCACACCTACACCCACAACCACCTCCACAACCACCTCCACACCTACACCCACAACCACCTCCACAACTACACCAACAACCACCTGCACACCTACACCCACAACCACCTACAGAACCACCTCCACAGCTACACCCACAACCACCTCCACACCTACACCCACAACCACCTCCACAACCACCTTCACACCTACACCCACAACCACCTCCACAACCACCTTCACACCTACACCTACACCCACAACCACCTCCACACCTACACCCACAACCACCTCCACACCTACACCCACAACCACCTCCACACCTACACCCACAACCACCTCCACACCTACACCCACAACCACCTTCACACCTACACACACAACCACCCCCACACCTACACACACAACCACCTTCACACCTACACCCACAACCACCTCCACACCTACACACACAACTACCTCCACAACCACCTTCACACCTACACCCACAACCACCTCCACAACCACCTCCACACCTACACACACAACCACCTCCACACCTACACACACAACCACCTCCACACCTACACCCACAACCACCTCCACACCTACACACACAACTACCTCCACAACCACCTTCACACCTACACCCACAACCACCTCCATACCCACACCTACACCCACAATCACATCCACAACCACCTCCACACCTACACCCACAACCACCTCCACACCTACACCCACAACCACCTCCACACCTTTACCCACAACCACCTCCACAACCCCCTCCACACCTACGCCCACAACCACCTCCACACCTTTACCCACACCTACACCCACAATCACCTCCACAACCACCTCCACAATCACCTCCACAACCCCCTCCACACCTACGCCCACAACCACCTCCACACCTACACCCATAACCACCTCCACACCTTCACCCACAACCACCTCCACACCTACACCCACAACCACCTCCACAACCACCTCCACACCTACACCCACAACCACCTCCACAACTACACCAACAACCACCTGCACACCTACACCCACAACCACCTACAGAACCACCTCCACAGCTACACCCACAACCACCTCCACACCTACACCCACAACCACCTCCACAACCACCTTCACACCTACACCCACAACCACCTCCACAACCACCTTCACACCTACACCCACAACCACCTCCACACCTACACCCACAACCACCTCCACACCTACACCCACAACCACCTCCACACCTACACCCACAACCACCTCCACACCTACACCCACAACCACCTTCACACCTACACACACAACCACCTCCACACCTACACACACAACTACCTCCACACCTACACCAACAACCACCTCCTCAACCACCTCCATACCTTCACCCACAACCACCTCCACAGCCACCTCCACACCTACACCCACAACCACCTCCACACCTACACACACAACTACCTCCACAACCACCTCCACAACCACCTCCACCCACAACCACCTCCACACCTTCACCCACAACCACCTCCACACCTTCACCCACAACCACCTCCACACCCACCTCCACACCTACACCCACAACCACCTCCACACCTTCACCCACAACCACCTCCACACCCACCTCCACACCTACACCCATAACCACCTCCACACCTACACCCACAACCACCTCCACACCTTCACCCACAACCACCTCCACACCCACCTCCACACCTACACCCACAACCACCTCCACAACCACCTATACAACCAAGTGAACCAACCAACAGTATTTGGCTCTGAATGTGTCGACAGTTTTGCAACAACCTACACAAGTGTTTTGAGACGATGAAAGATAGTGCTTACATGGGTCATGTTACATTTGGATAATGTCCCATCACTTGGCAACCGCCAACATTGCTTTTTAAATTTCAGATTACAAATTCATTGCTTTTCAGGCATGGATTTAAGACAAAACAATTTCAAGGCCCTGAAAACCAGTTTGTGTTGAAAGAACTGGCCCTACAAAACCTCCATGGCCAACAGGGCCATATGGAAAGGTTAAATATGTATGTAGAAACCATACGGAAAGGTTAAATATGTATGTAGAAACCATATGGAAAGGTTAAATATGTATGTAGAAACCATACGGAAAGGTTAAATATGTATGTAGAAACCATATGGAAAAGTTAAATATGTATGTAGAAACCATAAGGAAAGGTTAAATATGTATGTAGAAACCATAAGGAAAGGTTAAATATGTATGTAGAAACCAGATAGGAATGTTAAATACTTCAAGATGTCCATGCAATATGTGCGGATTGGTTACTAAACCTGGCCCACTTTATATAATAGCAGGCCCTCTGCAATTTGTTCTAGCCAAGGGCAATGGGCCGGTAGTTATGTTGACCTCTGCATCCACATTATCATCCCATCCTACCTGGTACTCATTTTTGACTCCATACATGAAGGGTGTTTCAACACAATGCCATCATATTTGTGAGATCGTTATCTTAGGATGTGTGTAAAACCATTGCTTCATCTTTCATGTTTGTATCTTAGGACGTGTGTAAAAACCATTGTTTCATCTTTCATGTTTGTATCTTAGGACGTGTGTAAAAACCATTGTTTCATCTTTCATGTTTGTATCTTAGGATGTGGGTAAAACCATTGCTTCATCTTTCATGTTTGTATCTTAGGATGTGTGTAAAACCATTGTTTCATCTTTCATGTTTGTATCTTAGGACGTGTGTAAAACCATTGCTTCATCTTTCATGTTTGTATCTTAGGACGTGTGTAAAACCATTGTTTCATCTTTCATGTTTGTATCTTAGGACGTGTGTAAAACCATTGCTTCATCTTTCATGTTTGTATCTTAGGATGTGTGTAAAACCATTGTTTCATCTTTCATGTTTGTATCTTAGGATGTGTGTAAAACCATTGTTTCATCTTTCATGTTTGTATCTTAGGATGTGTGTAAAACCATTGTTTCATCTTTCGTGTTCCCCAGCAATATGTAATAGCATTAAGAAAAAACACCCATAATTAAACTTCTTTCATCCTCTGTTCAATATTTCAACGATATCTTAATCACATAGCAACATTTTTTAGTGTTTTATTCCGTTTTTCTGAATGGTATATGTCCCGAAGATTATCTCAAAATTGAAATTCTTCCACAAGCCAATATCATGCATTGTGTAGAGGAAGTGAACACCACAATTAGAACTGTCCCGCTCAATAGCCTCACCCAAAGTCAATCTGATTCCCCAGTAAAGTGAAACACGTTACTCCTAACAGATGGTAGACTTGTTGGGAGACAGCATGCAGACATTAAATTTTCATCCCCCTCTCCAGCTTGATCAATTCAGTCCTCGCAACATGCATATGGGCTTCTTGTCACTCAGACTGCAAGGAATAATTTGATTCAACTAGAAAATACATGCTTATGCAGGAAACCACAACTTGAGAGTGGTTGTGGAAAATTAGATTGCCAATCACCTCTGGTTGTCCTGTTCATCCCCCTGTTTAATAAGTCAAAAGACTCCATAACCCTCTAAATAAGTGCGAGGCCGCTGCCTTTTGGAGGTGGTGTAGGAATTGAAGATGCCCAAGACATGGTGTGGAGAATATAGATTTATTCATACCTCCTGCCAGTTGGTTATTCTGGAGGCTTGTGTAAACTTGCATAATGATGCAAGAGATATGACTAGAGTTGCAGATCAGTCAGAAATTGTTTCTGAACACTGAACCATAATGAATTCATATGTAGCTTGGACTTCCAATCTTGTCTGGTTCGTTTATGGCGGTCCTGGTAGGGTTGTACTGTTTAGCGTAAATCAGCTAAAAAAACGTCGTTAGCGTAAAATGAGACAATTTATTTATTGTAACAGATTACCGTCAGATGTACAAAAACCTACACTTAGCGCAGGGTATGAAACTACAGGACTGGCTAGCTGAAATACTTGCCAGCCCTGACCAAAACCTGCCTGCCCACTATAATCATATGTTTCTCAGGATAAGCTAACAGGATTTCTTTTTGGTTACATTTTATCATTCATCTTTACATGTGAATTAATGATTATCATCGGGAAATATTTAGAATATTGTCACATATGAAATATAACCCGACCGTCGGGCAGGGGGATTTGAAAATCTGGCAGCCCGAGTTGAAATCAACCCGTCTCGGACGGTCGGGCAGGCAGGTATTTCGAACACTGCTTAGCGTAAATTAAAAAGTTACTATTAATCGTAAACATGCTAAAATCTTGTAGGCCTAGATCTCGTACACAACTAAATCGAACATCACAACAAAACCAGTCAGGGTTTCGTATTTGCAAAACACAAATTACAGTAATGAAACGAAAACAGAACCGTCGTACTACAATTGACTACTGACTTGCGACACCCCCCATCAGGACCCTCATTTATGTCTCTATCATCAGGAACTCCAGATTATTTCCCTATAATCACCTATTGTCCAGATGCTTTTTGATGGCTTGTTTGAAATGTTTAAGTTTCGGGAGTTCATATGTTGGGGTTGAAGCCCTTAGGTTAATTGTGGCTTATTTATTTTGCACAGTGTTTTTCGTGACAGATGCATCGATTGTTCATTACTGTATGGATAACAATTAAAGTCTTTTAATATTAATTTGTAATCTGTATTTAAATAGTCATTATTCCTGTAGTATTACGGACGGATTATGAGAAATAGTACCGGCTGCATAGGTTAAAGGAAGAAATATGGTAAGTAGGGTAAATCTCTTTAATTTGAGATAGAATTGAACTTTAATAACATTAATTTAAGCCTTGCAATATATTTCCTTGTACATAAATTTTATATTATTACTGAGGTTCCGACACCCTTGCCCTTTGTTTTACAATAACTGCAACAACCCTACAGATGGAGAATTTCCAGTCCTATGTCCAAGTCCAAATACCGTATTCGAAATAAGAAGCACCTAGGGCGCTCTCAAAATTAGAAATAGGCGGCTCTTATTAGAATATTATTTTGGGTTAACAACAGTGTTGAAAGATCGTAAATTTCGTGGTTTATGCTAACAGCCTGAAATGTTTACATACGACAGATATATTTTTCCAGAATTTAATTTCCCATAATTAAGGATGCATATAACACACGTATTATACATGAATAAATAAGTCTTGTGTACATTGATCAATCTGAAGGGGTGCTAATTGGGATTGTTCACTAGAGAATATATTAGCAAATATCACCGGTGGCGCTTATTAGAGCAGGGCACTTATTATGTCGAATATGGTATATGCTTGAACAGTACATCTGAGGAATCATCTAGGGCTTTAAGAATTCCAAAACAGTAGATAGGACCTGGGGCAAGTGTGACTTGACGTTTTATTTTCCACAATCAAAAATGCATTTACCTGAAATTCATGGCTTCAAAATCTTGTTGGTCCTCTGCAACTCACCAGGGGTTACAAATAGGAGAACTCTACTTGAATGCCTTGGCTTACATTATCTGCTTACATTATAAACATTTACATATACGCAATGGAGTAGCCTGACACGTTTGGTTCCTGTAAAAATGGATGTTGTGAATTAAGCACATATTTCATACAATGGTTTTGAATATGTAAAATGACAGAATAGCCAGTCTCGAGTATCTGACAAAATTCTTGGGGACAAAAGACAAAATAGTCCTGAAAATGTTGTGAATGGATATATGTGTGGAATGGAATTGAAATTAAAGTATGTTTGTCTTTTTTTCTTGGAGACTATTTCATGTTACGTAAGAGACAGCTCACTGGACATACAGCTAATTCGTCAATGAGTTTACATGATAACATACATGGGCAAGAGTGAGTTTAGACCTCTGCTTTCTGTGAGTGTACTGACCATCTCTGTGGTCTAGTGGATAGAGTATCTACTTGGAGGGTGGAAAGCCGTGGGATCGATCCCAGGCTGCGTCATACCAAAAGACGTTAAAAGATGGTACTTGTTGTTACCCTGTCTGGTGCTCAGCATTAAGGGGCTAAAACAAGGACTGGCCAGTGGCTGTGACATGGTATCTCAATCGGCTAGCACTATAAAGCTAGCATTAGTCCGGACTAGTACAAGCAGCCACACACACCCACGTGCATGTGTAAGAGTGAATATTATCCTACCCTATCCCGGGGATGAAATTCTCTAGTGTCAGGATGAATCTCCCCAGTGAATTTGAACCCATACCAGTGTGTTTAATCCTATCCTATACTATACTCTAGAGTAAAACTTCCCCCGGGATAATATTTAGGTAGGATATAATCCTTGCTTATACATGCACGTTGTAATATGAGTGCAACAATCTTGAATGCGACGTTTAACTCCATTTCACCTCAGTGTACTGCTTCAGGTGTCTAATTGGCCCTCAAACTGGTCAAACATATCACATTCTGCTGGGTACCCCTTATACAACTAATTTTAGGAATGACTATGTGCCTCAAACCAGCTTTATGATTGTTTAGAAGGACAGATAACGGAATCTGTTACTGCAGATAATCGAGACTGGTTGTCCTCTGGCATTGACTTCTCATATTTTAATAAAAAGGGACAATAGCTGATGAGAAGGGTCTTTTTTTAGGGTTTCGTTTCTGTTCATTTTCATTATATTTTAACATGAAGAAGATAAACAAAGATAAATTGTTCATGGCGAGGTTGTTTTATTATGAAAATGGATTCAAACCAGAGTGCTCTGATTATGACCCTTGGTCTGGTTTTCCTGTGCAGAGTTGTGTCCCTTGTGCACACCAGAAACCTATGATTGTTGCTTTGAATCCCAGTTTCCCCCGATTATGTTTCAAGGTTTGTCAGCACCATACCCATGCTTGTCAGCTTCACCAGAATGGTAGGCATCTAAGAGCTGCATCACTTTGGGCTTTCCTCCCACATCAAGCTGACATGCCGCTATATAACTGGAATACTGTTTTAAACAGTGTTAAACCAAACTCAGTCGCAAGGTTCAATGTATCGTTTAACCTAACTCCTACACTCACACTGCAGATACGTAATAGATAGATTTGGATTCTCAGGAAAAAAATCTTCAGTAAATCTAATTACTCGAGCATCAGGTAATGATTGTGAACACAGTTCAAACTGTATTTACCAGACTGTCCATATTTAGGTAAAGACAACATTTTGGAATCGACAAATTGAAATGAAATCTTTAATTGAATACATGATAATTGGAAACAAATAGGATCATGTGATGATGAGAATTTTGTCAGTAAATATGATGCCATGAGTGATTGATCCAATTTACCAAAGTCGTCAAGAGAAAGAATTGATAAACCCTTCTTGAAAAAATCAGCCTTTAGAAAACCAGCATGACACTAATTGGCTAAAGTAACAATATGAAAATAATTACTATCGGGTATGTAAACAAGCCATCAGTTATCAAACTGTGAGTCTGGGTATTACAGGAAAGGTTTACCTATTTTTTAACTCTCCTGACTGAATTTTTTATTAATTTTGTCTTGCTGTTTAACGTATTGTCACCTAAATACATAACACTTAATGGATAGCAATTTCATTTTTATTCTACTCTAACCTGTTTTGCAGTTGAACAATTATGCATAATTTTTTTATGTCGCAAACACATTAGTTCAGGGATTAAGTGCAAATAGTTTTTTTAGATTATTTTTCTGACTCTTGGTTGAATCCATAAAGCAATTAATTACAAGGCTCACGCGTGATAATAGCTGGAATACTTCTGAAATATGTATCTGTGGAGATGGACACTGACAAACTGGTTCCCATAACCAATTATATCCCACGGCCGGTATCTGTGTTTGTTTAGCATTTCTACTTCCTCCGGGACTCAAATAATTGTGTGTACATTGCTTCCAATAACAGAATATCTTGGGCAGTGCTACTGGACCACAGTTTGTAGTGTTGGTCTCTCTTGTGGAAGCCAAATCTCCTTGCTTTCATAATGCGCTTAGTTTGAATGAATGTTTATAAATTGTAGCTGCTTCTGATGTTGAACCAACTCCCTCCATGCTTTCTGTAGGCGATGATAAACACACAATGCCCAGTCTTGCCTCCTCCCTTGCCTGCTTCCACTACAGCCACACCCACACCTATGTCAATGCCCACACCCACACCCACCAACGCAACACACTCACGCCCACGCCCACACCCACACCCACACCCACACCCACCAACGCAACACGCTCACGCCCACGCCCACGCCCACGCCCACACCCACACCCACACCCATGAACGCAACACACTCACGCCCACGCCCACACCCACACCCACACCCACACCCACACCCACACCCACCAATGCAACACACCCACACCCACACCCACACCCACCAACGCAACACACCCACGGCAATGCCCACACCCGCACCCACCAACGCAACACACCCTCGGCCATGCCCACGCCCACACCCACCAACGCAACACACCCACGGCCATGCCAATACCCACACTTACCAAGCAATACACTCACGGCCATGCCCACACCCACACCCACACCAACACCCACACCTACCATAGCAACACACCCACGGCCATGCCCACACCCACCAACGCAACACACCCATGGCCATGCCCATACCCACACCCACACCCACACCCACACCCACACCCACCAACGCAACACACCCTCGGCCATGCCCACGCCCACACCCACCAACGCAACAAACCCACGGCCATGCCCATACCCACACTTACCAAGCAATACACTCACGGCCATGCCCACACCCACACCCACACCCACACCCACCATAGCAACACACCTACGGCCATGCCCACACCCACGAACGCAACACACCCACGGCCATGCCCATACCCACACCCACACCCACACCCACACCCACACCCACACCCACACCCACACCCACACCCACCATAGCAACACACCCACGGCCATGCCCACACCCAACAACGCAACACACCCACGGCCATGCCCACACACACACCCACACCCACACCCACACCCACACCCACACCCACACCCACCAATGCAACACACCCATGGCCATGCCCACACCCACACCCACACCCACCAATGCAACACACCCATGGCCATGCCCACACCCACCAATGCAACACACCCACGGCCATGCCCACACCCACACCGACACCCACCATAGCAACACACCCATGGCCATGCCCACACCCACACCCACACCCACCAATGCAACACACCCATGGCCATGCCCACACCCACCAATGCAACACACCCATGGCCATGCCCACACCCACCAATGCAACACACCCACACCCACACCCACACCCACCAATGCAACACACCCATGGCCATGCCCACACCCACACCCACACCCACACCCACACCCACACCCACACCCACCAATGCAACACACCCATGGCCATGGCCATGCCCACACCCACCAATGCAACACACCCATGGCCATGGCCATGCCCACACCCACCAATGCAGCACACCCATGGCCATGCCCACACCCACCAATGCAACACACCCACGGCCATGCCCACACCCACACCGACACCCACCATAGCAACACACCCTCGGCCATGCCAACACCCACACCCACCATGGCAACACACCCACACTCACACCCTCCACTGCATTCAGCCACAGCCATTCCCACATCCACCCAACACCCATATCTACATCCATGCCCACACCCTCCACAACGACGCACCCACCAATGCAACACGGCCACGGCCACGCCCACACCCACCAACGCAACACAGCCATGCCCACATCCACCATAGCAACACACCAACACTCACACCCTCCACCACATACAGCCACACCCATTGCCTACATCCACCCCACACCTATATCTACATCCATGCCCACACCCTCCACCACGTACAGCCACACCCATTGCCCACATCCACCCCACACCTATATCTACATCCATGCCCACACCCACACCACACAATCACCCCAACCCCCACACCCACCAGTGCAGCAAACCCACGCCCACAACCACTACAACTAGCACCACAGCACAGCAACCAACACCACCACAGCAACCAACACCCCTGAAACCACCATCATGACAGTAACCAACATCCATTTTAATCTGCATTAATACAACACCTAATTCCATCCCATTCCAAGATGCATGTGACTTGCATGTACACTTCATTAACTCAGTCCATTAGCTGATCCATCGGATGTCTCAGCTCCCTGGGGAACATACAGTTTCAGCCGCTTGAGAGGCAGTTCCACTTCTTATGTTCCCCCAAATCCATACAAGATAGAGTTCCCCTGGGACCCGGCAGATTAAAGTGTCTCGTCTTGAGTGCTCCATGGCGTTCTGAAGTTAGGCCCAAGACAGTGGTACGGCAGGCAATCTATATAAAGGTGTGGTCTCCTCTCAGAGATGTACTCTGCACAAGCTGAATGCGTGGTGCACATAACACCGAGCACTGTTAAATCTTCATGAAAGGAATACTTTCTGAGAATAACATTCTACTCTGACCTAAGACCACTACAAAACCGTGTTAAGGCCTCAATAAATTAATTGTTAGTGTTCCTCCCTATCTACCCCACAACATCACTTATATCATATTATTGTCCCCGAGTCCCAACAGATGAAACTGCCCGGTGGCCTAGTGGATCGAGCATCTGCCTGGAGAGGGGAAAGTCTGTGGTTCAATCCCCAGCCATGTCATACCAATAGATGTTAAAACATGGTACTTGTAACCCTGCTCTCGGTATTAAGGGGCTAAAACAAGGACTGTTAGCTCTGAGACAGTATACTGTGTCTGAGGTGTGTATCCATGTTAAACTGCGGTATTTCAGTTGGCTAGCATTATTAAATTGACATTAGTCTGGACAAGAACACAAATGCAATCTCGCACGCTATGTCGCTATACTATATATGTGAAATAATCATGAACGCTTTGTTAAAACCCATTTCACCTTGCATCCTTTTCCATTCTTTTTTCCTGATGAAATACACAACATACATTGTGCCAGATCCATCGAAGTTAATCTATAGAGATGCCGCAGGAATAACCAGTTTGTATTTAAGCGCATCACTTTTGAAGGTTTCAAAATAATGGTATCACATTAGGATTAAACAGATCCTATTTCTTTTTCGCCAGTTTATAGTTTACATGTCCTATATGGTATATGTTAACATATATACATATGCTTTAATAGTCACGATCATGACTTGTCATGACAGATTCGTGATAGTCATATAAACAAATTTGGTGTTCTTTCACTTCTTTTGAGTAGTATATATTCTCCCATAGTATCCTTTGGAGACTATAAAAGTAAATAATTATCTTTTTTGAAAATATTTTGAATATGATAATGATAACATTGTCTGGCTCTTCTGTTTGAAAAACACACAAACCATGGAATATGTGTGGCATTTATGGAATATGGAATATGTGTGTTTAGAATGCTCAAAACACAAAACATGTAATCCCAGACTGGCTATACTATAAAAAAATCAAGCAGGAATTTCAATGCAAAACCCGTATGGATAATGCTGGTTTGGCCTTGGACGGGGTAACAAAGTTATTCGTGTCTTGAATGCTGCATCATGGGTGCAGCGATGCAACCTGTCACCTAGTGAGTAATAATGGAACTATAACAGGTTTAAGGGAGTTAATTTTGCATGGAAAGTGATCTCTTACATCATGACACACCTTCAGCCTCGGAAAGTTGAGACATCACATGACCCCGATGTGGATCAACATGCAGTGGCTGTGCTTCACCTGTTTCTGCTGACTTGCAAATCTTCCCATAATTCCTGTCATCAACGATAGTGCCCTTGATTAAAGGGACAAAATACACTTTCACGCCCACACAGGCTTTGACTCTATGTTTAATGCTGAAAAAATCGTGACACAAAGGCTTGGTATCCGGTTGCCTCAAGAACAATCAGCTGCTCTCCCGCGAAGGCTAATCGCGGGGAAGAAATTATTTAGTTTGAACGCTAGCTACACATGTCCATGAACGTTCTACATTGCGCGTTTGTGTAAGCTAAATTGAACATATCTGTTTTGAAGGCTTTTATCAAGTTTCCACGTCGCTAAGCCCAAATTGGAGGCTGCCCAATCAATAGCCCTATCATAGGACTTGGCACACTGTTTTGGGTGTGAATTTATACATATCGATGTGTGAGGGATTATTGTTTGCGTGCATGTCTTGAGCCGAATTCCTTCTAGGGAGGTGGACTTTAAAATGTGTTAATGCATTTACTTGTGTAGCTGTAAGTACAATGAAAAATCAATGAAGATATCTTGTTTTTCTCTTCACAGTAGCTGTAGATGGCAGTGTCAACAATGAGATGCTCAACCTGAAATTAGTGCCATCCGGAACAAATATTGCCAGAGTAAATGTATCATGGAAATATTTTTTCATGAAATTTTGAACAAAGGAACAATTTCACTGCAGGAACTGATACTCCTTAAGGGCCATGCCATTAGGGATGGTGTCCTTCGTTTGTTTTGATCATACTGGCATTGGTGTGAGATTGTGCTCCTGTGCTGGGAGGGGGCGGTCGGGTAGCCTAGTGGTTAAGGCGTTTGCTCGTCACGCTGAAGACCCGGGTTCGATTCCCGACATGGGTACAATGTGTGAAGCCCATTTCTGGTGTCCCCGCTGTGATATTGCTGGAATCTATTGCTAAAAGCGGTGTAAAATCCAACTCACTCACTCCTGTGCTGGGAAGCAAACTCAGGACTGTTGTAGTCTTACTTCTGGGTCATCAGGGACATTTCCAAGTCATGTGAGATCCTGGAATTACCACTGCAGTCAAGCAGATCCAGGGATTTGAAAAACAAGGTGCACATAAACGCCAGACCCATAAAAATCAGGGGTAGAATAGGTCTTCAGCAACCCATGCTTACCGTCAAATGTAAGAGGCGACTAACGGGAGTCAGGTTCGCTGACTTGGTTGATGCCTGTAATCATATTCCAGTTGCGTGGATCAATGCTCATGATGTTAAACACTGGATTGTCTGGTTCAGACTTGATTATTTACAGACTGCCGTCATATTGCAGGAATATTGCTGAGTGTGGCGTTAAACTACAAACATTGGGGTGATTGTTGGTTAAGAGACACTTAATTCACTTTTACTGATCAATCTCGTGACGACATTTAATAGAGCAATGTTTGTGCTATTTTGGTAGGACAATGATTCTGATACCTGAACTAATGTCTGAACACGGACATTACTCTTGGTATGACCTTTAATGAATTGTGAAAGAAAGAATATCATCCACAACGATACGATGTATACATATAGATTTCACAAAGCATTTAACATTTATTTTCTGGTGGAAATTTAAACTGGTGTTTGTAGATGAGGACCATGCGCCCCCAAATTTCAATTTTATTTAAGCTTTGATGCTGCTGCTGATGATGATCAATGATGATATGGATGATTGATGATGATGATTGATGATGATGATGATGATGATTAATGAACTTGATACTGGAGCACGACAGGAATCTATGACGAACATGATAACCAATGGTAACATTCTTCCAGACATTTCTCTTCATTATGGAGATGGATTTGACATTTTGTTCAAGAAACAGATTTGTCAATAGTCAACATACGTTCAGGACGATATATGTGTCTGAGACTTGTACAACAATGACTGTAGCAGAGATGGATTCATTCATAATTAAGGCCTGACTAATGGTGTTACTTGTTTCACAGCTTTGCTTCCCCAAAATACCAAAAGAGGGGTGGGAAAAAAATGGAACTGAAATTCACCTTTTAAAATGACAAAATAAATGGCCAAATTTATTACTGCATTGTGTTTATTATCATTTTTCCTGCAAATAATACCCACCAATTTTGGGGGGCTTCATTTAAAAGAAATGATTTTTGTAAGGTGTAGTCTAATTGCTTTGCTGAAGGCAGGATAATAGGGAAAATATAGTCCGAAATTCAAATTAACTGTAAAATTTGAGATAAAAAGGTTACAAGATAGGAATAGTTTATGTAATTTTTTTGTGTGGAAAAAATGACTAAAATGATGAGTAAAAGTAGTTTGTTTGTTGTTTAACGTCAGACTCAGCAATTTTCCAGTTATGACAATCCAGTGATTGACATCATGAGCAACAATTCACACAACTGGGATATGATGACATGCATCAACCAAGTCAGCGAGTCCTGTTAGACACCTCTTACGACAGGCATGGGTTGCTGAAGACCTTTTCTATTGCGGATCTTAACGAGTTGAGTAAGACTTGTACTTAGATTGATTGTACATAGGTATGGCTATTTCCGGTGTCCACCGCCCTGATATTGCTGAGACACTGCTGAAATTATACTCTAACCCTACCATCCTCTAAATGTTGAGGGGCGGTCGGGTAGCCTAGTGGTTAAAGCGTTTGCTCGTCACGCCGAAGACCCAGGTTCGATTCCTGACATGGGTACAATGTGTGAAGCCCATTTCTGGTGACCCCCGCCGTGATATTGCTGGAATATTGCTAAAAGCGGCGTAAAATCAGACTCACTCACTCACTCTAAATAATGATGTCAGGCTCACATATGCTAGTCACTCGACTCTAGTGCTTGATGACCATTGCTCACGACATCAATCACTGGATTGTCTGGTCCTGTTTCAATTATTTACAGGCCACCATCATATAGCTAGAAAATTGCTGAGTACAACCTTAGGAAAGAAGAAAACATACTGAAGGTACAGCATGCGTCTTTGATGAGCAAGTTCAAGGAGTCCCAAGGTGGCAAAATGATGGAGATTCAGAGCTCGTGGAAGTCTGAAGCACCCTTGCTTGGTGTTAGAGGCAGCTCAATATGGTTACTGGGTGTACAAGTTTTTGATTGCTTGCCAGCTCTCAAACCTGTTTTTACACATCACATGGGGAGCGTCCATGGGGAGTCAAGGTGAGAAGACGTCTCCAGCAACCTGTGCTGATCAGAAGAAGTGACCATATGGATCTGGTGGTCAGGCCCGGTGTCTTTGTGAATTGCATATCAGCTCACAATATCGATCACTGGATGGTGTGGTCCATGTCATCCATGTCGCCACTGCCATGTCATCACTAGACCATCTCCATGGTCTAGACAGTCTGCCCGTATGTCGTCAAACCAAAATATGTTAAAAGATGGTACTTGTTGTTACCCTGTCTGGAGCTCGGGATTAAGGGGCTTAAACAAGGACTGGTCAACTCGAATCAGTATACTGTGTCTGAGTGGGGTATTCATGTTAAACTGTGGCATGGTATCTCAGTGTGCTAGCACTATAAATCTGCATCTGTCCGGACAAGTACAAGCAGCCACACACACACTGGCATGCATGTTGCTATATAAATGCAATAATCATGGACGCGACGTTAAACCCCATTTTACCTCACCTCACCTCTTTTACCCTGTCTGGCACTTGGCATTAAGGGGCTAAAACAAGGATTGGTCGGCTCGGAGTCTGTATACTGTGTCTGAATGGGTTATTCATGTAAAACTGCAGCATGATATTTCAGCGTGCTCGCACGATAACCCAATTAACCTCACCATCTCACCTCATGTCATTTTGTCATATCGTCACTGTCATCATGTCATTCAGTATTCATACTCGTCAGCCATTGTGACCTACCAATCTCCAAGTTTTCCTCCAGTGGCCCTATTCCACTGCCACAACTGTAATGTTGCAAAATGTCAGTTGAAGACAAAAGTGTTACACAATGAAATACATAATGCCACTGAAACCATGTGTGTAAGAAATCTTGTATTTTTTTAACAGAATTACCTTCCTACAATAACAGAAAGCCTGTCATGCAAAAACAGTTTGGCGTCAAAATTGTTGAAAATGCATCAGTTTCCTTCAGGTGTGCAGCAATCAGTCATGAGGACTAAGAGGCCATATTGTAATTACTTGGTTGGAAATCTAATCACAATTACCTGCAATGATCTATAAAGCCGATTGATTAGTTTCCATGAGGTGCAAGTGTACAGGCTGGTGCAAGATTCAGTGTTTGTGCTCGGGAACATCTTTGTGTTGACACAAATGTTCAAAAATTATTTGTTCCTCTGAGGCAAAAGCTTTCATAATTTCCATTTTTGCAATAAGCAGATGATTTTGGAATGATATGAAGCTGTTTTGCAATTTTTGCCATATGACCCTTCATGACATACTCTCTGTTCATCATCAACAATGATAATTATCTGTTGAAGATATGTCGTACATAACCAATTCTAATCAAAGATGAAATCAAATACTTCTCACATAGCAGTATTTGACATTAAACATAATGTATTGTCATTTTCACCCATGGTCAAATATTTAGATTGGCTGCATTACTTTATATGCAGTTGATATAAAATATGGGTATCAAACTGTTCTTGTCTTTTCAGGTCATTGACACTTCATTTGATACCTTTAATCTACCAGAAGAAATATGATAATTTTCATATCTGTACTGGAGATTTGAATCTCTAACTTCTCTGAATTATTCTTGCAATATCTAATAAAAACATGCAAACTTCTGATGTGGTTTTGACCAGGGCCCAGATCCACAAAGTCAACTTTGTATAATTAACAACACGTTGGTGTGACATTGATTAATGTTATTTGCATATTCGTATATGCAAGGTGTCGGTGTATGGTTCTCGGTAGGAAGTGACAACTTATAGTCGATGGGGGACACCAGAAATGGGCATCACATATTGTACCCATGTATGGAATCGAACCCGGGTCTTCGGCTGGATGAGCAAACGCTTTAACCACTAGGCTACACCCCCCCCCCACCACCACAACCATTAGGTCAAGATAACACACAGTCTAAGACAGGCCACACATTGTAACCACAGTCTTACATTACAACAGCTCCTACATTACAACAAACATGCTTTTAGGACCTATTCTGAGCAAAAACTCCATGGTGGCTATGTTTTAATGAAATTGAAATATATATAACATTGTTTCTACCATTAATATCTTACTTCCAGCTCAGACATGAACACTAGGAATGAATGTTGTCTTCAAGTTAATAGGGGACTTTAGATGATGGTCGGATTCAGTTGGAAAAATTCTGTTTTTTTGTATTCCTGAACAGTATGAGCTCAAAAACCAGAGTTTAAATTTAAAATTCATCCGTTTTGACATCATAATGAGAAATCTAACATTTATTAGAGATAGAATGGTAGACTGTGTTTTTTGAGTTTGAAAGAAACATGCAGGCGTTGCTTAGCAATAGGGTTTAATTTTCTTGTCGTAGACAACTTATTATTTATGGAAACATTATGTGAGGATATTATGGTTTGATGTGTTTTGCAGAGTATAGAAGTTGATAGAGAGTATCTGTTGTGTAATATGGTAGACGAAAATATAGCATAGATTTTGTAATGACTTCTTATTGTGTGGGTAGATTGCAACACAGTATCAATACTGGGTAGTTTTTTTCTACAGATTGAAATGCATTTGGTAGAGTGAGTGAGTGAGTTGGGATTTACGCTGCTTTTAACAGTATTCCAGTTATATTGCAGCGTGTCAGCTTAATGTGGGAGGAAAGCCCGAATTGATGCAGGTATCAGACGTTTACCACTTCGGTGAAACCCTAGAGCATGGGTATGGTGCTGACAAACTTAGAAACATAATCGGGGCGAACCGGGATTCGAACCCACAATCATAGGTTTCTGGCGTGTCCAAGGGACGCAACTCTGCACAGCAAATCGCGGCGCCTCAGACGACTGGGCCATCCGTGCCCCCGCATTTGGTGGACACAGGTCTGAGGACAGAACATATATTACCAACATTAGGGGGTGACAATTTGGGTCTGTCGGAAACAAAAATCTCAGGCCCTCTCCCCTCACACCCTGCCCCTCACCTCACTCTGATGTTTATATGGTACCTTGTTCTTTGTTTGAAAGCTGCAAAGATGTTAATCCTTTCTTTTAATGAGATAATATTTTTAGAAAATGGAGATAAAACGGTCAGTACAATACCACATCAACCAAAAAATAGAAATAAAAAAAATTAACACAAAAACTATATATAGAAAACAATCTGTGTGCGACACCTGGAAACTTTCCTAAACTTAACAGCATGATGGTTTTCAGTCAATGAGATCCGAAATTGCCTTCAATTAATCTCCTAGCTTGTAAGGTTCTGTTCCCCTTCACAATTAATGGCCTGGTGTAAGTCTCCCTGATATTTATCAAAGTTGGTTCCTGTAATAGAGCAACAGGATCCTAATGACGTTCGGAGAGCCAGACAAATAGCTTGCTTTGGCCACGAGGGGAACTCCTACTTGCCATTTGTCAAGGTTAGGATTTCAAAGAGTACATTTATTGTCATTTGGATGAGGCATTTTGTCTGTGTTGTCCAAACTGGTTGTCTTGAAAAAAGGTTTGATGGTTGGCATGGAGAGTTGCATCTGTCATACGGTTTGACAGACAGGTCTGAAATTTGGTACAAATTGTTAGTTGTGGGACCTCCAGGGCATGTTATACTTTAAAATCATTTTTTAAAAGAAGAAATGTCATAAATAAGACTTGTGTGTATGAGATGTTTGACAGTTGTCATGGAAACAGGACAGAAGAAATCATTTGTGACATATCTGTGACTTGAGGTTCAGTTGAAACATGACATATGATCGTCATGGTTTTAGAGAAACGGCAAAGCTTCTTGTTTGTAGATTCATGTATATAGCACTGTATAATTTATAGAGGTCTTTTTATCTTTTTGTTGTGAGTTAGGTCCCAGGTTGGTAAATGCTCAGATGTCTTGTGCCATTACAGATAAGGATTTCAATATTACTTTGAGTATAGTTGTTACTTTGTTGAAATATTAATGATTTAAACATCCATTTCACAGCCATTCTTTATTGCAGTTCAAAGAAATCCACAAATGTAAACTTTTTGTGTCCATTCTCAATGTGAGAAAAAAAACCTGCATGCATGCATGAAAATAAAATATTGATATTGTTTCGAAATAAATCCTTGCGTACCCCAAAGAAGTTTTTCTGATTATGTGTTAAATAAAAATCCAAATACACTAAAATTCAATCTTACCTTTGAGAACATTTATTTCTGTTAACATTTGGACGGTCAAACGACCAAGTCTTGTCAATATAATGGTGAGAACCCCTAGTGAAACAAGTCAGTCAGGTGCCATTTTGTTACAAATGTCACAGAAATATCTTCCTACTGTTCCATGGACACAATCACTTTGTCACAATTGAAGACTTTATGTAGTAATATTTACATGACCAAAGTTTAACTAACTGAAAACCAACTCTGAGACGTGTGAACAAAAAACAATTCTGTGTACTACTCCACAAAATAAGAACGTTAAAAAAATACCAAGTTTGAGCAAGATAATGATTTTTTCCCAGTTTGCCTGCCAAGAGCCATTTGGTTTCGTGGTAAATCCCTGCTTTTCAGGAAAATCGAATGCCTTTTGTCACCAGAAAGCAAAATAACCCTTAAAATAAAACTGCCACTTTTATAAATGTATATTTGATGTACTGATTTTGAAAGGGCAGATTCACACAGAAATTAGACTAGTTTTCTTTCACATTTTGATGAAATGAAAGCTTAACCTTCAAAATATACTGTTGCAAAATGATAGAAAATAATACTTCAAAGATTGTTGGAAACATATATAGAATTTATAGATTTGGCTTTTAACATTAGTTGGATCTCAATGAAACTTGACCATGGGTTTTCTCCTTTTGATCATGACAATTGTATTTCAAAATGCCATCTTTATTTCAAAGTATTGTGTTTACACCTGAGCAGCATGCTGTCTTACCAAGACAGAAGAACATTTGAAAGGTACGCACGGCACAAATATCACATGGTCACTGGCATATCATTGTGTTGTGAGGACGCAGGAGAGTAAAAACACAGCACGTATCTATGAGACACTGGGCGGGTCATTGGTTAGTAGGCAGTAAGATTTAGGGCCTTAAGTCAGTAGGCAGTAAGTTTCAGGGCCATCAGTCAGTAGGCAATAAGATGTTGGGCCTTTAGTCAGTAGGCAGTAAGATGTTGGGCCTTTAGTCAGGAGGCAGTAAGATTTAGGGCCTTTAGTCAGTAGGCAGTAAGATTTAGGGCCTTTAGTCAGTAGGCAGTAAGATTAAGGGCCTTTAGTCATTAGGCAGTAAGATTTGGGGCCATTTTGCAGTAGGCAGTTAGATTAAGGGCCTTTAGTCACTAGGCTATAAGATTTAGGACCTTTAGACAGTAGGCAGTAATATTTATGGCCTTTAGTCAGTAGGCAGTAAGATGTTGGGCCTTTAGTCAGTAGGCAGTAAGACTTGGGGCCATTGTGCAGTAGGCAGGTAGATTTAGGTCCTTTAGTCAGTAGGCAGTAAGATTGAGGGCCTTTTAGCAATAGGCAGTTAGATTAAGGGCCTTTAGTCACTAGGCTATAAGATTTAGGACCTTAAGACAGTTGGCAGTAAGATTTAGGGCATTTAGTCAGTAGGCAGTATGCTTAAGGGCCCTTGTGTAGTAGCCAGTAGTATTTAGGGTCAGTAGGCAGTAAGATGCAAGGCCTTTAGATAGTAGGCTGTAAGATTAAGGGCCTTTAGTCAGTAGGCAGTAAGATTAAAGGCCTTTAGTTTGTAGGCAGTAAGATTTAGGGCTTTTAGTCAGTTGGCAATAAGATTTAGGGCGTTTAGTCAGTAGGCAGTAAGATATTGGGCCTTTGTGCAGTAGGCAGTTAGATTTAGGGCCTTTAGTCAGTAGGCAATAAGATGTTTGGCCTTTTGTCAGTAGGCAGTAAGGCTTAGGGCCTTTTGACAGTAGGCAGTAAGATATAGGGCCTTTAGTCAGTAGGCAGTAAGGCTTAGGGACTTTTGACAGTAGGCAGTAAGATATAGGGCCTTTAGTCAGTTGGCAGTAACATGTTGTGCCTTTTGTCAGTAGGCAGTAAGCTTTAAGGCCTTAAGTCAGGCAGTTTAATTAAGGACCTTTTTTCAGTAGGCAGTTATATTTAGGACCTTTAGGTAGTAGGCAGTAAGATTTGGGGCTTTTAATTAGTAGGCAGTAAGATGTTGGGCCTTTGTGCAGTAGGCAGTAACATATAGGGCCTTTAGTCAGTAGGCAGTAAGATATAGGGCCTTTAGTCAGTAGGCAGTAAGATTTAGGGCCTTTAGTCAGTAGGCAGTAAGATGTTGGGCCTTTGTGCAGTAGTCAGTAACATAAAGGGCCTTTAGTCAGTAGGCAGTAAGATATAGGGCCTTTAGTCAGTAGGCAGTAAGATTTAGGGCTTTTAATTAGTAGGCATTTTGGACCTTCCAGCAACATTTTTTTACATGTTTTACATGTCATTAACCAACACATCAAGGAAAATATGTCACTTCATGTTGATTTTCACTCACCAAGAGAATTATTGCAACAGCTCTGCCATAAATTTCAATAATCCTATTTGTTGCATTGGTTTCAGATTGATTAGGTGTCTTGACAGCACACCTATTTATTTTATGTTCTGAATGTGTTAGTGGGACATGTGCTTGTGTTTCACATACTGTTTTATAATCTTTTCATTTTAACCATATGTTGTGGTTTCACGCGGCTAATTGTTTTCACCTACTGGATAATAGGAGTGTAGCAGGCTGTGGAGTCATCCCACAGATGTCATCCTTACCTTGTCAGCGTAGCAGGGCGTGGAGTCATCCCACAGATGACATCCTTACCTTGTCAGTGTAGCAGGGCATGGCGTCATCCCACAGACGACATCCTTACCATGTCAGTGTGGCAGGGCGTGGAGTCATCCCACAGATGACATCCTTACCATGTCAGTGTAGCAGGGCATGGAGTCATCCCACAGATGACATCCTTACCTTATCAGTGTAGCAGGGCATGGAGTCATCCCACAGATGACATCCTTACCATGTCATCGTGGCAGGGCGTGGAGTCATCCCACAGATGACATCCTTACCATGTCAGTTTAGCAGGGCATGGAGTCATCTCACAGATGCCATCCTTACCTTATCAGTGTAGCAGGGCATGGAGTCATCCCACAGATGACATCCTTACCTTGTCAGTGTAGCAGGGCATGGAGTTATCCCACAGATGACATCCTTACCTTGTCAGTGTAACAGGGCGTGGAGTCATCCCACAGATGACATCCTTACCTTGTTAGCATAGCAGGGTGTGGAGTCATCCCACAGATGACAACCTTACCTTGTCAGTGTATCAGGGCATATGGCATCATCCCACAGATGACATCCTTACCTTGTCAGCATAGCAGGGCGCGGCATCATCCCACAGATGACATCCTTACCATGTCAGTGTAGCAGGGTGTGGAGTCATCCCACAGATGACATCCTTACCTTGTCAGCATAGCAGGGCGTGGAGTCATCCCACAGATGACATCCTTACCATGTCAGTGTGGCAGGGCGTGGAGTCATCCCACAGACGACATCCTTACCATGTCAGTGTAGCAGGGCGTGGAGTCATCCCACAGATGACATCCTTACTTTGTCAGTGTGGCAGGGCATGGAGTCATCCCACAGACGACATCCTTACCATGTCAGTGTAGCAGGGCGTGGAGTCATCCCACAGATGACATCCTTACTTTGTCAGTGTGGCAGGGCATGGAGTCATCCCACAGACGACATCCTTACTATGTCAGTGTAGTGTAGCAGGGCGTGGAGTCATCCCACAGATGACATCCTTACTTTGTCAGTGTGGCAGGGCATGGAGTCATCCCACAGACGACATCCTTACCATGTCAGTGTGGCAGGGCGTTGAGTCATCCCACAGATGACATCCTTACCATGTCAGTGTGGTAGGGCGTGGAGTCATCCCACAGACGACATCCTTACCTTGTCAGTGTGGCAGGGCGTGGAGTCATCCCACAGATGACATCCTTACCTTGTCAGTGTAGCAGGGCATGGAGTCATCCCACAGATGACATCTTTCCTTGTCAGTGTAGCAAGGCGTGGAGTCATCCCACAGATGACATCCTTTCCATGTCAGTGTAGCAAGGTGTGGAGTCATCCCACAGATGACATCCTTACCTTGTCAGCTTGCAGAAGGGGTTAACTTCTTTGGTCATATGGAAAAGGCATCCGACCTCGGCGCAAGACATTGAAAGATTTCAACGGGGGAGCATGTTTATATAATATTTGAGCAAAATAGGTCTCCTCTCTTCTTTGTTCTGCTCATGATGACTAAACTTGCTGAATTTGTAAAATTGTCATCCATGTTAGATGGTACAGTGGTAGCATGTGCTTGTATAAAGAGGAGTCCAAGACCACATTTAATTATACTGATGGAAATGAATAAGGGGACATTTAGTTTTAAACACAGTAAAATGATTTATGCTATCATGGGTTCCCAGCCTTGTCTACCAAATACGTGTTGGAACAATGCACACAAACTCATCTCAACATTTGATTCTGACATGTGTTGAATTTGTATGTGCGCCATTTCAAATGTGCTGACAGTTATAGCTTATTTCCCTATATATTTCATTGTTCCCTTATTCGTTTCTATCTGTATATATTTAGATAAATATTTCACTTTTCTTAATTCTATCCCAGTGAATATCAACAGGGAAGTATATCTATTGATATTTAAGATATCTATTAGTATTATAAATCAAGCACACTGACATGGAAAGGATGACATCTGTGGGATAACTCCACACCCTGCTACGCTGACAAGGTAAGGATGTCATCTGTGGGAAGACTCCACAGCCTGCTACACTCCTATTATCCAGTAGGTGAAATAGCCGGGTGAAACCACAACATATGGTTAAAATGAAAATCAAGCACCCCAACACAGTTCATTCAATAACTTGAAACCTTCTTTTGAGTTTGACATTGGTAGTGCATATAAAATCAACCCCCATTGTCTTGAACGCCTGGGGACCAGAGAAATAGTTTGATCTATCCGAGGCTCGACACATCCGACTCACCTTTGTTCTGCTTGACCCAGCCATCAGACAACAGAAAGCAAATATACCAAATCATGCATGTTATAAAATAACTGGAATAAGATGACATCATTTGACTTTTGATGTCATGATATGCTCTAAAGTTGTTCAAGTTTTTTGTATCACTTATGATACATGGAGAACAAGATTGTACCATGGGCTAAATATGTTCAAGTAGAGAAATCGGTCGACACAACTTGTCGATGTAGGTTATGACTTATTTTTATCACTTGCAGCTATAAATTGATTTGAGACAACAGGATTCATCCAGATTAAAATACTGATAAAAATTGCTGGGATCAGATTGTAATTATTGAATGCTGAATCAAATAAATTTTCTGTTAATTGTTAAGATTAACAAATATTAGATATTCTTGTTTACTAATTCACATAGAGGCAAAGGTATAACACACTGGATAATCGAGGGTGGCGTGACGTATGAGTGAGTGAGTGAGTGAGTATGGTTTTACGCAGCTTTTAGCAATATTCCAGCAATATCACGGCGGGGTACACCAGAAATGGGCTTCACAGGCAAAGATGGAGTGAGTGAGTGAGTATGGTTTTATGCCGCTTTTAGAAATATTCCAGCAATATCACGGTTGGGGACACCAGAAATGGGTTTCACAGGGAAAGATGGAAATGAATTATACAAAATAAACATTGTCTTTTCCATTGATTCAATATTTCAATTTTGGTGTAAACTTGACCTTATACTCTTAAATTCAGATGTAGAGAGAGTACAAGCATCACAGCAGAAGTTATAATTGTAATTCAAGTGCAGCAACTCTTCCTCAGTTGATAAGCCGCTAAGTTAACGCTGTTTGACCATGTGTAAAATTGTGATCCATTCCAAACAACAGATATGTCAAACTGCTGCAGAGACTAACTGATTATTTTCATCCACAATCAATATAAAGATCTGGCAATGATACTCTCAACAGAATAAAAATGCATTAGAGAAAACGTTATTGTGTCCGTGACAGTCTTGCTGGCCCATGATGCCGCCAACACAGGCGTCCTCGCTGATAGTGGATCAGCTGCCAGACATGTGGTCAGCCTTCGAATGGTCATCAATGTTATTATCAGTTGCATATTTCAGCCACAAAGCAGGGGCAGCAGTTCAGGAAATGAGTGTCAGCGAAGAGCGTATATTGCAATTTATTAGCTGGGCAGTATTCACAGGCATAAAGCCAATATGAATAATGGACATCTCGCACTATCTGGTTGTGTTCCATGGGTGTAACAGTGGCCATTGGTGCTATTTACATTGTTAATTTCTCCACATTGGTATTGACACAAGCCTCAGGTTTTAACATTAGCTCGTACATTTCGATTTGATGGAAATATGTTACAGTCAGGCACGTCGTTTGACGGATAATGTACTGATGCTTGAGATATTTGTTTTGTTTTTGGTTGTCGATGTCAGTTTTAGTTTTGGCATCTTATTTGAGATTTTAAAGGAGAAAAGTCAGATTTCTGTTGTTGTATATGTGTTGAAAACTACCGGTAAACAAATTCCTAAATATGACATTTGTGACCTTGACCTGTGCATGGACATCAGGAGTTGAAACAAAAGATAAAAAATATTCGGTGAAGGTGATGCAGCACAAATACTGCCAGGAACCAGTCTGTATGAGCCTACACTTGACCCTTTCATTTTGCATCATATTTTACTTGATTCAAATGGGTTGATGTTAAGTCAATCATACTTTAATGTTGTCATCATCTTTTATACAAAAAGTGATGATGAAATATTTCTCCCCTGGTTGTTGCTAAAATACATTGTTGTAGAACCCAAATGGATTTCTGAACATGCATCTTTAACAGATAAAGTAGAGAAGGATAAAATGTTCATATGTCCTGTACTGGGATGCGTTCAAATTTACTACCATGGTACCTGACCCCTATTGCCCGAGTGTTAGGTACAAAATGTCCGATTGGTAATTGTTTTACCCACGTACGCTCTGGCTAAAGCTATTTAGATACATGTACAAAAAGGTCTGATCATGCATACACTGAAGTTGACCAAAACTTTATATTTACTCAAACATATAACAGTCAGAAGGCATGCGTACATAGTCAGAAAGAAATGCGAACTTAAGTGACTTCTAGTGTAGCAATGGAGTTTTTTATTTCTATTGTTGTTAGACATGACTGTGGCACTAGACAGGACTGTGACACTAGGACATGACTGTGACACTAGGACTGTGACACTAAGACATGACTGTGACACTAAGACAGGACTGTGACACTAGGACATGACTGTGACACTAGGACTGTGACACTAGGACTGTGACACTAGACATGACTGTGACACTAAGACATGACTGTGACACTAAGACATGACTGACGCTAAGAAAAGACTGTGACGCTAGGACATGACTGTGATGCTAAGACAAGACTGTGACACTAAGACATGACTGACACTAAGACAGGACTGTGACACTAGGACAGGACTGTGACACTAAGACAAGACTGTGACACTAGGACAGGACTGTGACACTAAGACATGACTGGGACACTAAGACTGTGACACTAGACATGACTGTGACACTAAGACTGTGACACTAAGACATGACTGTGACACTAGGACATGACTGTGACACTAAGACATGACTGTGACACTAAGACATGACTGTGACACTAGGACATGACTGTGACACTAAGACATGAATGTGACACTAAGACATGACTGTGACACTAGGACATGACTGTGACACTAAGACATGACTGTGACACTAAGACATGACTGTGACACTAAGACATGACTGTGACACTAAGACAAGACTGTGACACTAGGACATGACTGTGACACTAAGACATGACTGTGACACTAAGACTGTGACACTAAGACATGACTGTGACACTAAGACATGACTGTGACACTAGACATGACTGTGACACTAAGACATGACTGTGACACTAAGACATGACTGTGACACTAAGACAAGACTGTGACACTAAGACATGACTGTGACACTAAGACATGACTGTGACACTAAGACAAGACTGTGACACTAGGACATGACTGTGACACTAAGACATGACTGTGACACTAAGACTGTGACACTAGACATGACTGTGACACTAAGACTGTGACACTAGGACATGACTGTGACACTAGACATGACTGTGACACTAAGACATGACTGTGACACTAAGACATGACTGTGACGCTAAGAAAAGACTGTGACGCTAGGACATGACTGTGATGCTAAGACAAGACTGTGACACTAAGACATGACTGACACTAAGACAGGACTGTGACACTAGGACATGACTGTGACACTAGGACATGACTGTGACACTAAGACATGACTGACACTAAGACATGACTGTGACACTAAGACAGGACTGTGACACTAAGACATGACTGACACTAGACACTAAGACATGACTGTGACACTAAGACTGTGACACTAAGACATGACTGTGACACTAAGACAAGACTGTGACACTAGGACATGACTGTGACACTAAGACATGACTGTGACACTAAGACTGTGACACAGTGACACTAAGACATGACTGTGACACTAAGACTGTGACACTAAGACATGACTGTGACACTAAGACATGACTGTGACACTAGACATGACTGTGACACTAAGACATGACTGTGACACTAAGACATGACTGTGACACTAAGACAAGACTGTGACACTAAGACATGACTGTGACACTAAGACATGACTGTGACACTAAGACAAGACTGTGACACTAGGACATGACTGTGACACTAAGACATGACTGTGACACTAAGACTGTGACACTAGACATGACTGTGACACTAAGACTGTGACACTAAGACATGACTGTGACACTAAGACATGACTGTGACACTAAGACATGACTGTGACACTAAGACAGGACTGTGACACTAAGAGAGGACTGTGACACTAGGACATGACTGTGACACTAAGACAGGACTGTGACACTAGGACTGTGACACTAAGACATGACTCTGACACTAAGACAGGACTGTGACACTAGGACTGTGACACTAAGACAGGACTGTGACACTAAGACAGGACTGTGACACTAGGACATGACTGTGACACTAGGACTGTGACACTAAGACAGGACTGTGACACTAAGACATGACTGTGACACTAAGACAGGACTGTGACACTAGGACTGTGACACTAGACATGACATTGTCATCAAGAGTAGACCATTATTTGGCATCATAATGGACTGACGCAATGAGCATGACACAAGTTCCTGCCATTGTCTGTAACCTGTCTGTAAGTGCTAATGATTCATTTGAATCCCTCCGGGAATTTCTTTGCCCTTATTTCTTCCAATTTGGCTTGCAACTTTTACAATATGTTCGAACCAGACATAGTTTAAAACTATAGATCTGTGTAGCGGCATCAATATTTCAGTGCCAGTGGCTGGGTTACCATTTGTAGTGCATTGGGGCATGTTAGCTTGGAGGATGAATTACGTTAGTCTGATCCATAGCTGTAAAGAGGCCAGAGACCTTGCTGCTTTGAAAGCTTGTATGTATTTGTCATCAGTGAGTGGCTGTTATATGAGAGTTTGGTTTGTTTGGAGATTAAATCTCTAGATAGATTGATATTGTGTTTGGTTACAAACCAGTGAGGCATTGTATAGTGTGCATTGGTTATTGAAGATGGTATTCCAAAACAGTCATTATTTACAGTGTTTTGTGCATTTGGTTTACAGTAGATGAAGTGAATTTGATGATGTGGAACCTGTTGTTAAATATGAAAATAGACACATGATGAACTTGAAAGGTAAAGTGCATTGGATGACGTGAGTCTTGGCACAAAGCTCAGTTGTAGGCACTTTCTGGATGTTGAATGTTGACACTGGTGTGCCGGTACATATCGGGATGAAGATGTGATCATAATGTTTGGTGTTTTGGTTGTTGTTGTTTAACGCATCGATCCATGTAATTGGGATACCATGACATGCATCCACCAAGTCAGCGAGCCTGACCACCCGATCCCGTTAGTCGCCTCATACGACAAGCATAGTTGCCTTTTATGGCAAGCATGAGGTGATCATATTTATGAGTATGGTGCTGACTAGGATAAGCTGGTGAAGATGCATGAGTTAATAAGTTAAACTTAAATGTTCCTTTCAGCCACAGGGTAATGAGAACAGGTTAGGGAACAAAACACATATGTCTTGATACATAAATGTTGTGAGTATGGTTTTACGCCGCTTTTAGCAATATTCCAGCAATATCACGGCGGGGGACACCAGAAATGGGCTTCACTCTTTGTGCCCATGTCGAGAATCGAAACCCAGGTCTTCGGCTTGACGAGCGAACGCTTTACCCACTAGGTTACACGACCGCACCCATTAATACATAAAGGTTATTTATAAAAACAACTTGTCAGTCATACTCTAGCACAGCAATAATATTTGATGATGATACTGAAGATAAAGTAAAAGATGATGATAATGATGATGATGATGACAAAGATTGTGCTGAAGACAAGGTGAAGATGATAGTGGTGGTGGTGGTGATGATGATGATGATGATAGTGATGATGTCCGATTCTCATCCCATCCACAGAGTTTGACCTCACAGACCTGGACCTGGACCTGGACCCAGTAGAGGGAATTCATACCCCTCCATGAATCCAAGGATCAGATCCTCAAGTGCCCCGATGGCGCGTCGGTGTCTTGCTAGCTGGGTGACATCCTCTGTCTTGTTATATGATGTCTATTGCAGACTCTGCACCGCTTGTTGCAGTGCTGTCCTATTGATTAACATAGGCTCTGGCAGCGGACAGCTGCTCATATTTCATACACATGGCACGTACATTTCCACTCTCATCATCTGCCAGTTGTAACGGGCCAGTGCAAACACCACAAGCAAACCTTCACAGAGGGTCTAGCTTGTATGTCATCATCTTCATGCTAGGAAATATTTAGAATTATAAATGTTATCATGTTTCCAGAGACTGACATATTTCTAGGTACTTCATTCAGACACAGGCGAGAACTTAGGTAACTTATGAACTGGGGTATAAATAATAGAAATATCTAAATCATAGCCACCATATATCACTGTGAAGAGTTATGTACCTTAGTTGTGCAAGGATTTGCTGAACCTGCGTTCGAACCCCTGATAAGCCTTGATTTATCATCCTTGATGGTCAACGCCATCTATGTGCTTGTTGGTTTCACATACATCAATTGAAGCCTTTCTCCACATTAAACTGACATGCTGTGAAATACTCCAAATAGGGTTTAAGTCAGTGTTAAACGCACTCACTCACCTGCTATGAACGAGTTTGATGAATACGTCATTTTGAATCCTCATGAGTCGTTTGATGGTGGGTTTCATGGGGTTCAAACCCCTACACACCCATTTCAAAAATAACTATGCCCAATGACCTAAAAGCTGCATTATACCACACCAAGTCACACAAGTACATACACACACACGCACGCACGCACGCACGCACGCACGCACGCACTAACACTTACACTCTCACGCACGCATGCACGCACGCTCACAAGCATGCATGCACAAATTCAAAATGTGACCTACAGTATTTACAAAACAATTTAAAATTTCAAAAAATGAAACCCCCTTAAAAAATTCCTTGATCTACCTCGGCATTGACGTGCAAAAGGCATGCGTTGGATTCCCTTCCTGGGTACAATGTGTGAATCCCATGTTGGGTGACTGCACTTATAAGTCCAAAGAGCAGTACAAAACCTAATTCAGTGAACCAGAGTTTCTAAAATACAGACAGTGCAGAGGATAAATGACATTATCTTTCAATAATATTTTATCACAATAATTCCAGTCTTTTCATAGTCTTTTCAGTGTCTGTTTAGATAAAAACAGATTTAAGCTATTTATGCTTCCAGAATCATGAATTATTTTATATAGAGCATTAGAATACATACTTAATTATTATTTAAATATTAAAATGTTCACAAATGATGAATTCTGGAGGAGAAAAGAGAAATCTGAGAAGCATGATGTGACAAAAGATTAACACATTACAAAACATTCCAGTCATATTTCTTCATTTACATTTGATTTACATTTATCAATAAATCTTCATTGCTTGCTGCAAAGACTGTTTTCAAAATCAATTTTAACCTTGAAAAAGTAAATGTTTCACATTAATATCTTTAATAGGTTGGAAGTATTTCATAAAATATTTCTGATGCGGATTTAGTGGTCTCCATCCTCAAATTTATTACTTCTACATTGATACGGAGGCTGAGAGCCTCAGAGAAGTCTCAAGAGTATTTTGGTCGATTTCAGTTTGGTCTAGGAAAGACGGGTTTCCATAAATTGTCAAGTCGAATTTAACATCCAACATTTTGATCGGTTGCACGTGTAAATAAAACAGTTGCCATTCGAGCTGCAACTCATTAAAGAGATCTGAAGGGACATTTAAGCCATTTTTCCAAGTCTTTGAGGAATTGATGCATGACATTATGTGGATCATAACTCATATATGCGGCCATGATTATATGAAAAATAAGCCAGCTTGTTTCAACTGTTTATTACGCAGGGTTTCTGGGTTAACTTCATATTACCTTGTACAGGAGGAATATTATTCCTGGCATTCGAATTACATTTTTGTTTCGGTAGCCATGGGAATTTGTATCTGTGGCATGATGGTAACGAACGAAAGTATTGAATTTGCGATGCTTCCAAATCAATTTCATGTTGTCAAAAATATGAATATTGTCCCACTTTTGATACAGCTTTGTAAAATAATGGAACTTTGTGTTTCCAAGCTTCAAAGGAGTAGAAGTCAGGTATCAATATTGAAATGTAATTTTGTGAACAATTGTTAAGTATTTTTTGACTGATGCATTTGTGAAAACAACTTGCATATTGTCGGGTTATAAATTTTCGGGATGTTTTAGACCATTGAGTTATGATTAGCTTGGCACTTGTTTGTGAAAAAGGTTTAACAACATTTTGAATATTATTTGAACAAAACATTTCTGTTGTTTGGTGTGTGTGAAGTGGATACCCATCCTGAATTAAAACTAGAAGGTAGCTGTTCCATTATATCTGCTAAGGACCAACATTTATCTTTGGAATAACCAAATTTTGAATAGAGGCAATTCCAATTTATGATAACGTTTTACAGATCCACCAACTTAGGGAGCATTCCATTGATTTGAAGGGGGGAGGGAATGTTTTTTTAGAACAATTAATTTTTTTCCCAAGTTATATGCAAAAAACTATATATTTACTGAGTACCATCAAACATTTTCACTGTTAACACATAATCTTTGAATCTGTGTCATGTTTGATATATCCTGTTCACACCAGACAATTCTTCTCCGGACATAAAAGGATGGCATATTTTTTACAGAAAATAAAACCCCAAAAGGTTGGAGTGTATTACAGACAATAACAAGAAAATATTTTAACAGCCACATTTTTTGGTTGATTCTCTTTATCGTAAAAAGTGACAATTGTTTTACTTCTTATTTGGGGCTAAAAACTGTAAGACAAATAATTGATTGTTCTGGCCTTAACAGAGAGTGAAAGTCAACTGTCTGGTTTGTCACAGAATTATTAAACGTCAGCGCAAGAGAATAACCAGTGTCAACTATCCTCGAAACAGATTCCATAGTGGGTAAAAGGCAAAATAGCGGTGAAACATATATGAATGCATCACAAAAAACAGGACCGCCTCCGTGGTCTTGTGGTAGAGCGTCCGCCCGGAGAGCGGAAGGTCCAGGGTTCGATCCCGGGCCGCGTCATACAAAAAGACGTTAAAAGATGGTACTTGTTGTTACCCTGTCTGGCGCTCGGCATTAAGGGGCTTAAACAAGGACTGGTCGGCTCGGAGTCAGTATACTGTGTCTGAGTTGGGTATTCATGTTAAACTGCGGCATGGTATCTCAGTGAGCTAGCACTATAAATCGGCATCAGTCCGGACTAGTACAAGCAGCCACACACACACATACACGTGCATGCACGTCGCTATATGAGTGCAATAATCTTGGATGCGACGTTAAACTCAATTTCACCTCACCTCACTAAAAACATTTCATTTTAAATTAAGTCTCCCCTGGATTCGTTGGACAGAAGGATCACATAATCAACTACATTATATTTTTGACAAATTGGTTGTGTGATCATTTGGGGCAAACTGAGAAAAAAATGTAACCCTAACGGTTCCCTATCGCCATCATGGCTCTCTGCCATCTTGAATTATATTTGTCTGAAGAGGAAATGATAATACCAATTCTTTTGTGCTATATTTAAATAATTCTGGTCAATGTTCTGATAAGTTGTTGTGTGGCAAGTAGTCTTCACAAGTTGCACCACTAGGGTCTGTTACATCCATTGTTTCAGTTTTATACCACTAGTATATGTAATGGCCATCGTTGCGGCGGGCCTTATTCTTTGTAACCACCCTGTATATGCAACATACCAAGGTGGATGATTTGATTCAGACAAGAGGAGAGCAAGCCTCAGTATGCGATTTTGCATTGTCGCATAACGCACATCACACCCTTGGCCAAATTATGTGACAGAAGTTGGTTAGCTCCCCTCTCTGTGAGTGAGATAGACTCGAGCGTTGAAGGTCCAAATCTCAAAAGGAGGTGCTAATGTTGGTGGGGGTGAATGTTGTTTTACGTGGCCATCAGCAGTATTACATATTTGTCACAGCAACAATCAAACCTGGACCATGCAAACCAGTGGTTGATAACATGAGCACAGGTTCATGTTTTATGGTATGATGTCACTCTTGCCATCCAGATAATATTAACACAAGCTTGTTCTGAAAAGTATGAGGCACATTGGATCTATACTGACAATAAGACAAGACATCATATTTCTGATCATCTTCCTGAGGCAAGCTTGTCCACTAGCCTATGTCAAAGCCTAGTTTCTACCATCTTCCTGAGGCAAGCTTGTCCACTAGCCTATGTCAAAGCCTAGTTTCTACCATCTTCCTGAGGCAAGCTTGTCCACTAGCCTATGTCAAAGCCTAGTTTCTACCATCTTCCTGAGGCAAGCTTGTCCACTAGCCTATGTCAAAGCCTAGTTTCTACCATCTTCCTGAGGCAAGCTTGTCCACTAGCCTATGTCAAAGCCTAGTTTCTACATCTTCCTGAGGCAAGCGTGTCCACTAGCCTATGTCAAAGCCTAGTTTCTACATCTTCCTGAGGCAAGCGTGTCCACTAGCCTATGTCAAAGCCTAGTTTCTACATCTTCCTGAGGCAAGCTTGTCCACTAGCCTATGTCAAAGCCTAGTTTCTACATCTTCCTGAGGCAAGCGTGTCCACTAGCCTATGTCAAAGCCTAGTTTCTACCATCTTCCTGAGGCAAGCGTGTCCACTAGCCTATGTCAAAGCCTAGTTTCTACCATCTTCCTGAGGCAAGCGTGTCCACTAGCCTATGTCAAAGCCTAGTTTCTACCATCTTCCTGAGGCAAGCGTGTCCACTAGCCTATGTCAAAGCCTAGTTTCTACCATCTTCCTGAGGCAAGCTTGTCCACTAGCCTATGTCAAAGCCTAGTTTCTACCATCTTCCTGAGGCAAGCTTGTCCACTAGCCTATGTCAAAGCCTAGTTTCTACCATCTTCCTGAGGCAAGCTTGTCCACTAGCCTATGTCAAAGCCTAGTTTCTACCATCTTCCTGAGGCAAGCTTGTCCACTAGCCTATGTCAAAGCCTAGTTTCTACCATCTTCCTGAGGCAAGCTTGTCCACTAGCCTATGTCAAAGCCTAGTTTCTACCATCTTCCTGAGGCAAGCTTGTCCACTAGCCTATGTCAAAGCCTAGTTTCTACCCTTGCCACATCAAGGCTACTTTGCTTGGCTCGACCCTGGCGCCGCCTCGCGTACATCACAAGTTGTGCCCCTTGTAACGAAAATGCGATACCCAATCAGATCGCTGAACTCATCTCGTAGAGCTTCACAAAGATGGCAACTAGGCGTCGACCGAGTTGATCAGGCAGGAAAAACATTTGCGATTTCATCCCTGACACAAAAACATAGGCAATCATTGGGGGATTTAAATGATGAAAAAGACTGATTCATGTCAACAAAGACAGGCAGCGGTAATTCACTATCGTACGAAGGTGTACCAGTCATGGATGTTGATTTTGTGGACTATCGATATGCGCGATAGTCCAGTCATATTTAGCACAGGAAAGTGGGCTTGATTTAGGAATGGTGGAAACAAGACTTTGATGAAAAAGCTTGTGGACGCTCTTGCCTCGGGAAGATGGTTCCTGATGGAAGTAAGCGTTTTGACATAGAAAATGAATGCATCCCCCCATGGTAAATGTCTAAGACCTGCATCACTTTGGGCTGAAACACTGTTCAAAGTGATGTAACCCTTAACTAACTCGGTACAACAAAGGAAGTTCATTGATATTGCTGTGCAAATGCCCTGTTTATGTGCAAAATAAAACCTCCGAGCAAGCTCTGTAGCAGTGAATGATACATTTGCTTAACTAGGCCCTGTCTACTGATATAGCGTATTGCACATACAGACAGGGAAACCAGTGTTTGCAATATCCCTGTGAGGAGCTTATAGTGCTCTGTGCGGAGCTTATCGGCCAACTCCTGGTGGATCCAGCCAGTGTCTGTCTCGTCATACTTATCAAAGGCAGTACCCGTGTACTGTTAAGTTCATATCTCATTTGTTCCATGTGTGGATAAGGTTTAACTGACTTACAGGAACTCTTATCATGGGGAACACATTCAATTATTTTTATATTCATCATAATCATTTTTATTTACATATGTATTTTTTATCACTTTATTTACTATATCATCATCATCATCATCATCATCATCATCATCATCATCATCATTATTATTATTATTATTATTATTATAATTATTCATAAAATCCCAAATTCACCCTGATTATGCTTCTTGGTTTGTCAGCATCAGACCATTCCTTGTGAATGTCACTGAAGTGGAATGTCTAAGACCTGCATCCTTTTAAGATAATCCTCCCACATCAAGCAGACACTCTGTGGTAGAACTGAAAAACTGTTCAAAGTGGCGATAAACCCAATTCACTATTATGCTTTTATTTATAGAAATGAAAAATGCAAAGACTTTGAAACAGTATTTTTTGAATTGCAAGAAAATGTGTTGGTATAATTGTAGAGAAGATGGTACATGTCGAGGCTGGCTGTATTTGATGTGTTAGTGGCTCAGGTTCAGATGACTGGTTTGTTTGTTTGTTTGTTTGTTTGTTTGTTTGTTTGTTTGTTTGTTTGTTTGTTTGTTTGTTTGTTTGTTTGTTTGTTTGTTTGTTTGTTTGTTTGTTTGTTTGTTTGTTGTTGTTTTTACACCACACTCAGAGTATTCCAGCTATATAAAAGCAGCCTGTAAATAATTCAGTCCCAGACAATCCAGTAACAGACATCATGAACTCAATTGGGATACAATTTTATGCATCAACCAAGTCAGCGAGCCAGACCACCCAATCGCCTCTTACAACAAGCATGGGTTGCTGAAGACCAATTCTAATCAAGATCTTCACAGGTATCAAATCACTGTGAAAACAGGGACACTTGTCAGCATTGGTTGCTTTCCATCAGACCATATGAGTTACTATAACAAAATATTATATCAGGTTTTTCTCAATACAGACATGGCAACGCTTTGCTTCTGGCAATTCTGGACCAAAAAACACATGAGTGACTAAAGTGCAGCAGCACTGACACCAAACAACAACCAACCAACCTAAATCTGAAAAGGAGAATTTACTTAATCCCCAGGCTTGGCACAGACGTGATAACATTAGTCATGGACAAATGCATTTACACAGCTTTCTTACCATTTTACCATCACCTTCATACATTTCCTGGGTTAGGGCTAGTACTCAGACCCATATGGCCCTCACTCTTGATATGTAACTGTCAATCTGGTCTCGGTATTCACTCTTAAGTATGCTCATAAAAACTCGGCCAAATTTACACGGAGCATCATCCAGTCAATAGAAACATTTCAGTTAAAACACGGGAATTTAAGAAACAAATGAAGGGTTTGTTTTTAGCCCATTGCCTCTGAGCAAATTAACCAGTCAAGTCGCGATGAAATATGGAGCCTTTTAATAGGATCATAGCATGCATGCTTGTATAAACAGTCAATAAACAGCACAATGCGTGCTTCAGGGTCTTGTGTTGTTGTATTAGGCATGACGCAGATTAATGCATCCACAAGTTATAGTGCCACCAGTCTCAACGTTTAATTGACATTTGTTTCAGTATATTGGTATTCTGCAGTAGTTTTACACAATGAGAGTTTGATGACTGTTCGATACTGAGCCTGCGATCACTCGCCTCCTGCCATTGTTGGTGTCGATCGAGCCTCGCTGTGGGGGAATATTTGAGTAAACACTGATTGAAAAGATAAAGTTTGTTGATTTGTAAACATGACAGATATATCAGTGTTTGACTTTGCATTGCTGTATTTATTTTGGATGTTTTGAACTAGAATTCAGGTGATTTAGTGGTTGGAGTGTAACCCTTTAATTAGATTTTTATATTTAGTTTGTGTTGTCTGTGATACATAGCTCACTGTCGGAATTGACTAAATTACAACTTGTGATAACTGTGTAGAATAATCAGATTAAGATTAAGGTTGCTTTGTAGAATGGGACCAAGGTCACAGTTGACATGTGGTCTTTGTAATTAAATGTTAATGACCCAGGGTCCACATGCACAAAGCTATCTTCATGCTACGTCGATCTTAACGCCCGCACTCGAACACAGACTTATGATAGTCTAGGGCTATGACGATCATAACTATAGTTCTTGAATACAAACTTACGCTAGTCAGGGCTACGATGATCATAACTATAGTTCTTGAATACAAACTTACGCTAGTCAGGGCTACGATGATCATAACTATAGTTCTTGAATACAAACTTACGCTAGTCAGGGCTACGATGATCATAACTATAGTTCTTGAATACAAACTTACGCTAGTCAGGGCTACAATGATCATTACTATAGTTCTTGAATACAAACTTATGCTAGTCAGGGCTACGATGATCATAACTATAGTTCTTGAATACAAACTTACGCTAGTCAGGGCTACGATGATCATAACTATAGTTCTTGAATACAAACTTACGCTAGTCAGGGCTACGATGATCATAACTATAGTTCTGAAATTAAGACTGACAGTAATCTTTGCACTAAGATCCTTTTGTGCCACTGGGCCCTGCAGAGCATTAAATATCCATACTTGACAGCCATAGCGTCTGTCTGATCCACATTTTAGTAGGCTCCTCCACCAAGCAATCAGATACAGGTCCATCTCGGAAAATAAGATCTTTTACTCTGATATGACACCTCTCTGAGACATGAGGACGTATTTTGACCACCCAGTCTAAAAGAATGCTGAGTAGGTTCTTGAGCAGATGTCTGCTTAATAAAATAATTCAGCTTCATTTTGGTACCACCACAATTTGCAAAATTTGATTTGTACAAAAAAACAACCATGCAGAATAAAAACATTTCTTCGATCATACTCCCTTTTTGGTACAGATTCCATTGTACTCAGAAACGACTAAGTGTATGAAATATTTACAATAAAATGGCAATGCTATACCTTCTATTTTTGGAAGATTTGTGGTAGTTTCCAAGATACAGGAATCAGGCATTGTGGTTTGATTGATTGGCTCACTTGGAAAACATTTTGAAATCTTGATGCTGATTGGGTGATCAGAAAGTTCATCTGACGATACCTGCATTAGGAGTGCCCTCAGCTCTACACGCAGAGTATGATATTGGAATAAAAGATCAGACTTTTTGAGATTTGGTCAATGTGACCTACACACTGTTATATGAAGACTGATAAAAACACAAACCAACCAATATTTCATCAATAATATATATAAAAGACTTGTGCTTCCATATCATATATCTATCATTACTATTTAATCATTTGACAACCAAGGTCCTAATGGACTAAATACTAAGTGCATATAATGTAATTAAATATAAGCATGCTACTCGCTTTTCTTTTTTTTACAATTCCCAGGGCCAGACAGAAATACAATAACACCCATTATGATAAATTTACTAATTAGGAAACATTTGTATAACAACAATCACCATAATAACACGCAATCAATTTGTGCGTACCTGTCTTTGTTGTGTATGACAAAGAAGTTATTGATTCGTCACAATTACGCTAAGAAAACAAACAGAAAAACATGATTGTTTGTTTGACGATCCGTACTAATTACAGTGAGGATGGTTTGACCATTAAGACCATCTTGACCATATTGGCTCAAGTTGACCATTGTGTTATTGACCAGTTGTGTAAATATTAGTGATGCCGATGTTGAATCTGTTGACACTCAGCACACAAAGATCGTGCATATCACTATTGACAGACACCTGACGATAATTATGAGGAATATTCCATGTCCATATGCAATCACAATACTGAAATCGGACATGGCTGGTGAAATGATTCCGAGGTCTCTGGACTTCAGCTTGACATTGACAGTAAACAATAAGTTGGTGTGTCTTCCTAGGACATGTATGTCGTAGGCCTTGGACGAGTCTAAATTTACTACCCGGGTACCCACCCCCCTATTACCCGACCCTACCCGGGTACCCGCTGTAGGTCTCAAGAGATAGGTCCAAATGTCCGATTGGGAATGGTTTGACCATAGCCCTGGCAAAATGTATTTAGATACTCGTATAAAACGATCTGGTCATGCATACTTTTATCTTTATTCAAACATATAAAATCAGAAAGAATTGGTGCATAGTCAGAAAGAAATGCGAATATTAGTCACTTATAGTGTAACCATAGAGTTCTAGATAATGTTAGTCATTAAACAATATAATCGCGTGACTAACCACAGGTCCGGGTAGCCCTGTGGGTACCCGGGTCCTATTTAGGACCAACCCAAACCGAGTACCCGAGTTACCCGTCCCAGCCCTAGTATGTAGGTACCTGTTTAAATTTCCGAGTTCCCTTCACGAAGTAAGTCCCAAAGTCAGTGGCTGTTTGGGTCAATGTTAAGGTTTGGAGAGGTAAAAAGTAACAGAAAGAATGTATTATTGCACTGAAATGAATATTGCAATTTTTTTCAGCTGAATAAGCACTTTTTATCTTGTGTATGTGGCCAAGTCATCTGAGGTACCGCAATGAGTGAAAAATATTTTGTTGTGAATACACATGGTGTACATATATGTATCGTGATACACATGGTGTACATACATGTATCGTGATACACATGGTGTACATACATGTATCGTGGTACACATGGTGTACATACATGTATCGTGGTACACATGGTGTACATGTATCGTGATACACATGGTGTACATACATGTATCGTGATACACATGGCGTACATACATGTATCGTGATACACATGGCGTACATACATGTATCGTGATACACATGGTGTACATATATGTATCGTGATACATATGGTGTACATACATGTATCGTGGTACACATGGTGTACATATATGTATTGTGATACATATGGTGTACATACATGTATCGTGATTCACATGGTGTACATATATGTATTGTGATACATATGGTTGTGTATATATGTATCGTGATACACATGGTGTACATACATGTATCGTGATACACATGTGTACATATATGTATCGTGATACATATGGTTGTACATACATGTATCGTGATTCACATGGTGTAAATGGAACGGACCCCTAAATTATGAAGATGGGCCGTTGTATGGTATTAAGTCAATACGTGTCAACTTTTGACGTGTTTGAAGTATTATTCTGTTAAACTCAATTAGATTCATGCTGTGGGTCATGAAGATGTCTGCCTGTGCATTCACGACAATGAAATGTTTACAAAAAGCTATAAACAGCAAGTCATAAATAAAATACTAAACTTGCTCACGGTTAATACCAATTTTATAAAACTTCATAAAATTGGTATTACACAGGAGCGAGTTTAGTATTCTATATATCAGGAACACAGTTTCTTCGTGTGAATATCTGTGTCATAATGTTTAACTAATTGCACCTTTATTGACATCCAGCAGCAGCAACCACATCCCCAGCACAGTTAACAGACAGGTTCAGGAATCTCCTCCGACCAAGCACTTATTCCCAACACAAATTAAAGTCATTTGCCAGACCCCTACAGCTTACAGCTTAAGATGTGATTAAGTATTCATTAATACCCTGATACACCAACTGCTTGTTTAAATAAAAACAGTCTTCAAGTTCACACAGCCTTTATAACAATTACATCAATATAAATTCCTTCTGCGTTTGCTAAACTGGGTTCTTTCTTTGTCGTTTTCCGTAGAATCGGTGAGATCAATATCGGTTGTTCATAGGTGATTATTTCAGTGACAATATTGATCTGCGACAAGTGAGATGAAGCTGCTCCATAGTCTTGCTTGTTGGGTAACACTGACAAAAATATCAAAATGAATGTCAGGATTTTTAATGTCATTGATTCTTTACTTCTAGGCAACATGTTATTTATTTGCCCAGAAAGATTTAATTAAGAGGCATATCGTATGTTCAAGGTTTCTAAAAAGGTTAGAGTTTTGATAATGAAGAAAAATTACTGAATGCTTCATGTACTGCAAGGAATTGGTTTTCGAATCAGTGCAGTGATAACGCAGATGCCGTTTTCTTCATTACAGTTTGCGCTTGAGTATGTAGAATTGCACAGTGCACGCAACTCTGGTTGAACCTGAGGCAATAAGCATGAAATTGGTTTCTGTGTTTTGTGATGTATCGAGGCCTGACATCTGACAATATGAATGAATATAACTGAAGTTCTCTGGCTTAGAAGTAAAACATTGAATTGGATTTGCCTTCTAGAACTACAATAATAAAATTGTGTTTGTAATAAAGTGGTAAAAAGGAAAACAATTTATTTACCTCCTGAAACATTGAACTAGTTTGCACTTTTCTATACTGTGATGCTCTGCACTGCATATGCTGCACCGGAGCACCATGTCACGACATGCGACTCTGTGACGCTCTTTGTGCCATGACATACTAGTCAGGTATGTGGCACATGTCACGTCATGCCGCTCTGTGACAAGTTCCATGTGATAAATACTGGATGATCCCTGAATATATTTGGAAAATCCCCTAAAATTGTATTCTATTGCTAAACTTCCGAGGCAAGGGAGTTAACTGACTATAAAAGTCCAGTTTCCACCCTTGCTGAACTAGGCTGAAATTAAATTCTGGAGTTACATTTTGGCTGGACTAACGAGTCTATGCACATATAGTCCAATCAAAATCGCGTTACAAACTAGACAACCAGTTAGTAAACATTGATTTCAATGTGCATATTTAGGTCTCCTGAAGTATTTGCAAAGCATGTGTACTGCCAACTGAGTGTTGACAAATATTTTGCAAATCTTTTCGTGTTTTTAATCAAGTGCTCAAGTGATTGATGCACTTTTTGAGGTAAAGTCTGTTTTATTACAATATAGATCTTGATTATTGATAGAATCGTCTTGACTGGGTGCCGTCATTTTGTTTGAAGCTATTGCAAGTGATAGGAGAGGTAGAGTCTGATTGGTCAATAGGAGGACATAGGGGACATAACTCGTGATAGCCACTGGTGGCATTACGATCGAGCCTGGAATTTGATGCACTTTGCGAGGTAAGGCCCGTTATATTACAATATGGATCTGATTATCGATCAAATCGTCTTGACTAGGCCCTGTCATTTTGTTTGAAGCAATTGCAAATGATATGAGAGGTAGAATCTGATTGGTCAGTAGGAGGGAAAAAGAAGGGACGTAACTTGTAATAGCTACTGGTGGGGCTACGATCAAGCCTTGAAATTCCAGCCCAGTTCGGCAAGGGTGAAAATTGGACTCTTGCCTCAAGAAGATGAGATGGTCTTAACTCCCTTACTTTAACATACATCATCATACACAAAGTTTTGAATCAGGGCGCGGTGGTCAAGTGATATGAGAGGTAGAATCTGATTGGTTAATAGGAGGGACATAGAAGGGAAATAACTGGTGGCGCTACAATCGAGCCCAGAAATTCCAGCCTAGTTCGGCAAGGGTGAAAAAGGGCTTTTATAGTGAGTTAACGTCCTTGCCTCGGGAAGATTTCTATTGAAGACTCTAATGTCATGCACTCACAAAGTGCAATTCAGCCTCTGTGGTGATAAATGGAAAATAGCACTAATTGCAGCTGTTGAACTATAACAATGACAAACCCATTATTGTGCTTGGAACCAGATCTCTACAGAGTTGCTAATACCTGATTGACAATATTTGTACAGTATAGATTCATACGATTGTGTCAGATTGGTGTGAGGGTGGAGGCGTAGGCTGGGGGCTTTCAAGTGAGGACAATATGATCATATCAATTACAGTATCTCATCACTCACAGAAACATATATCCATGGAATTACTGTCACTTTCTTTGTTGTGTAGTGTGAAGCAGTATATTCACTTACCACAGCAACCTCAGAGTTCCAGTAGGCCATTCAGGGTAGTCTTAGTCCCCAATTACCTACACCAGTCGTAAGAGGCGACTAAATAGATTGGGTGTCATTTACCCTGCTGTTACTCCTAATATCAATCACTGGTCCAGACTTGATTATTAGTTGCTGTATTTCGAATATTGCTGACTGCATTCTAGACTGCTGGTTTTGTAGTGCTAGCTCACTGAGATGCCATGATGCAGTGTAACAGGTGAGGTGGTGAGGTGAAATTGGGTTTAATGTCGCATCCAAGATTATTGCACTTATATATAGTGACGTGCATGTGTGTGTGTGTGTGTGGGTGGGTGGGTGGGTGAGTGAGTGAGTGAGTGAGTGAGTGTGTGTGTGTGTGTGTGTGTGTGTGTGTGTGTGTGTGTGTGTGTGTGTGTGTGTGTGTGTGTGTGTGTGTGTGTTGTGTGTTTGTGTGTGTACTAGTCTAGACTGATGCTGATTTATAGTGCTAGCACACTGAGATACCATGCCTCAGTTTAACACGAATACCCCACTCAGACACAGTATACTGACTCCGAGCTGACCAGTCCTTGATTTAGCTCCTTAATGCCGAGCGCCGGACAGGGTAACAACAAATACCATTTTTTAACGTCTTTTGGTATGATGCGGCTGGGGATTGAACCCCAGACCTTACACTCTCGGCGCGGACGCTCTACCACAAGTCCACGGAGACGGTCCAATTTAACAGATACCACCTAGACGCAGTGTACTGACTCGGAACCAACCAGGCCTAGTTTTTGTCCCATCAATGCCAAGCATCAAGGGTATCAAAAAGTTAATCTTTTAATGTCTTTTATTTTGTCACAGATGGTGATTAAAACACCAACCTTCCACTCACCAGGCTCCATCACTAGACCTTGGAGGTAGTAACTATTTGTCAGAAGCTCCTTTCAGCATTAGTAATCATCTTGTATATTCATAAGCAAGATCTGACTCTAGTTAGTGATTAATATAGTAGCCTGTTTCCATTACTCTGACTTGACAAAGATGTCTTCCATGGAAGAGCTACAATACCCTGGGAACAAATTACTTATAATCCCATCACTGCCCTCTGATGTCACCAGGGAATATCTGCTGTGGATAATGTGTTTGTTTCGCCATGGACCCAGCGGTGTGCTTTCAGCACTCCTCCTCAGGGAACAGGCTTCATATTGTGCATAAATATTGTTCCTGGAATAGTCCATCCCCCCCTTCCCCCCCTCTGTGTAAGAGTGGACGCTGCCTTGCATCTACAAGTCATGAGGAGATAGCCATGCAAGTGGAATACACAATAACATATAAACACATGAAATGACCACATTATCCTCTCTGTTGATAAATTCTTTTTTGGCAACCCTTATATGCCAGGATTCAACCGAGCTTGCAAGAGATCGGCTATCCGGTGAGCCCGCCAATATCTTGATGATGTCATTTTATGTTCTTTTCGAAAGATGCAAGTCTGAGTCATTTGCATGATGTCATATATTTTTTAATCTACCCAATAAAGACTGATGCCGACAACAAGCCTTGCTTAGGAGGTTTGTGATCGCTGCACATTCTCTGTCATTTTACATGCAGTTCAGTCTTCAAATTCAAGATATGATGTTTGTCAGACATGCAGGTCTGGGCAGAACATTTAATGTAAAGACATTATATTTGTCATGATAGATCTGTGCAGAACATTTAATGTAAAGACATGATATTTGTCAAGATAGATGTCAGCAGAACATTAAATGTGAAGACATGATATTTGTCAAGATAGATGTCAGCAGAACATTAAATGTGAAGACATGATATTTGTCATGAGAGATCTGTGCAGGACATTTAATGTAAAGACATGATATTTGTCAAGATATATCTGTGCAGAACATTAACTGTAAAGACATGATATTTGTCAAGATATATCTGTGCAGAACATTAACTGTAAAGACATGATATTTGTCAAGATAGATCTGTGCAGAACATTAACTGTAAAGACAGGATATATGTCAAGATAGATCTGTGCAGAACAATAAATGTAAAGACATGATATTTGTCACGTAGATCTGTGCAGGACATTAAATGTAAAGAGATGATATTTGTCAAAAAGATAGATATGTGAAGAACATTAACTGTAAAGACATGATATTTGTCAAGATAGATCTGTGCAGAACATTAACTGTAAAGACATGATATTTGTCAAGATAGATCTGTGCAGAATATTAACTGTAAAGACATGATATTTGTCAAGATAGATCTGTGCAGGGCATTAAATGTAAAGACATGATATTTGTCAAGATAGATCTGTGCAGAACATTAATTGTGAGGACATGATATTTGTCAAGATAGATCTGTGCAGAACAATAAATGTAAAGACATGATATTTGTCACGTAGATCTGTGCAGGACATTAAATGTAAAGACATGATATTTGTCAAAAAGATAGATATGTGAAGAACATTAAATGTGAAGACATGATATTTCTTAAGATAGATAGGTGCTAGATGTCAGCAGAACATTCAAGGATAAGACGTGTCTGTGTTCAACATTACAGTGGAGCCTAAGTGTGGGCCATTGCTGGTACAACACAAGGCCTCACCAGCCATTTTATTATAAGCTCTGCCTTTGGTCAGGAACTTCTGTCACAAACTGAAAATACTAGACTCACACACTTCATATAGCCCCCACTGAAGTTACATACATAATCCCTTTAGTATTGTATCCAGTTAATAGGAGTACCTGCCTGGGGCGTGATTCAGTTCATCCTGCTGTAGCTGTTCTTGAAGTCTCTAAGGCTGTTTAATGAAGACCTACACATGGTGACCTCGTCTCCCACTCTCCGTACCTGAGCATCCTTTACTATCATTGAGTAAGAAATAACTGACTTTTGAAGAAAAGTATGTGCACAAGTGCAAATATCACTTCAGTGTATTGTTTACGTCATCCAGATGGCCCTGTTGACGTCAATCAAATCTTATTGTGACATAAGGTCGGACTGACGTCACACAAGAAACATCATAGCTGACAATCGAGAAATGTGGTTTTCGAAGATAGCGGTTGTGATCACTGCACTTTCCTAAAGAGGAGCTCAAAATGATTAAGAAATAATAGGTAATAAAGAAATTATTACACACATGTGCCATACTGATTTTACGAAACTTTTGTAAGAATACTTGTATTACCTGTGCTCTCGCTCAGGAAGTAAAATAATTCATGGAATAATCTTTATGTATGTCATACTTCTGACATGGAACACTGTGTTTCTTGTGAAACTTAATCAGAGAAACAAAAACATTTCCATAATCTGCTAAAAGCAGAAATCTTTGTATGGTTCCAACCCTCACACCTGTGAACACTCACAACCAGGCGGGGTGGTCTGAAGCCTAGTGGTTAAAGCGTTCGCTCGTCACACCAGAGACCCGGGTTCGACATGGGTACAATGTGTGAAGGCCAATTCTGGTGTCCCCCCGCCGTGATATTGCTGGAATATTGCGAAAAGCGGCGTAAAACCATACTCACTCACTCACCCACTCACTCACTCACTTACTCACTCACTCACTCACTCACTCACTCACTCACAACCAGGCTTCGAGTCACAAGTGTACTGGTATATCCTATAAACTTGTGTCAATGAATCACTATCAAATAGTGATGCTATCAGATGATCATGAAAGCGTGAGCATATCCTGCCTCACCAGTGACCCCCATCACAGACACATGCAAAGGCAAGTCAAGTGTTCACCTGAACAACCAAAATAATTTTAAACAAACAAAAACATATTCAAAATAGGGAATAGTATCCATCATCATATTAGACACTGTGTCTACCATAAAACCTTTTGAAAGTTTTAGTGAATGCTGTAATCTGGATCCAACAGATTTTGAGCAATAGTCATTTTACAAATGTCCATCTGTTGCATGTTGCAATATTCAGACTGTGTAAGCATGTGAATTACATGGTATTGATCTGATAGATTGTCACTGGAAAAACTGTATAATGTCAGATATAGCATAACAGTTAACGTTCTAAGGTTTTTATTGATAAACCTAAGTAAAAATAAATTGGTATCTATGACTGTCTTCAGAAACTTGCCTTGAGCAAGAGATCACTGCTATATAATTATTTATCACTTGTTACTGGATCTGTTGCTTGAAATGATGCGTTGGTGAAGCAAGCAATACCCCATTGTGGAGCTAATAATATCATTGTATGTATATAACAGTCTCTCAAAGTTGGCTGTCTTTGTCTTGATACTGATTGTGAGAATTCAAGTTTCTTGTATAATGACATCTCATGTTAAGGGTCTCTAGTGTCCATTAGAACCTTTAAAACTTTTCCTTATATATGTAATAGATGCACCTTCAGAAAGCTATGAATTGTGGATACACCCTCAGAAAGCAATCTCCAAATGGATACACCTTCAGAAAGCAATCTCCTAATGGATTCACCTTCAGAAAGTAATGTCCTAATGGATACACCTTCAGAAAGCAATCTCCTAATGGATACACCTTCAGAAAGCAATCTCCTAATGGATACACCTTCAGAAAGTAATGTCCTAATGGATACACCTTCAGAAAGCAATCTCCTAATGGATACACCTTCAGAAAGCAATCTCCAAATGGATACACCTTCAGAAAGCAATCTCCTAATGGATACACCTTCAGAAAGTATCGTCCTAATGGATACACCTTCAGAAAGCAATCTCCTAATGGATACACCTTCAGAAAGTAATGTCCTAATGGATACACCTTCAGAAAGCAATCTCCTAATGAATACACCTTCAGAAAGCAATCTCTTAATGGATACACCTTCAGAAAGCAATCTCCTGATGGATACACCTTCAGAAAGCAATCTCTTAATGGATACACCTTCAGATAGCAATCTCCTAATGGATACACCTTCAGAAAGTAATGTCCTAATGGATACACCTTCAGAAAACAATCTCCTAATGGATACACCTTCAGAAAACAATCTCCTAATGGATACACCTTCAGAAAGCAATCTCCAAATGGATACACCTTCAGAAAGCAATCTCCTAATGGATACACCTTCAGATAGCAATCTCCTAATAGATACACCTTCAGAAAGCAATCTCCTAATGGATACACCTTCAGAAAGTAATGTCCTAATGGATACACCTTCAGAAAGTAATGTCCTAATGGATACACTTTCAGAAAGCAATTTCTATCTTTTTATGAAAACACCTTTAGAAAGCTCTATCTTTTTATAGATACACCTTCAGAAAACTATCTTGTCATCGATCCACCTTCAGAAAGCTCTGTCTTGTTGTAGGTACACCGTCAGAAAGCTCTGTCTTGTTGTAGATACACCTTCAAAAAGCTCTGTCTTGTTGTAGATATACCTTCAGAAAGCACTATTTTGTCATCGATCCACCTTCAGAAAGCACTATCTTGTCATCGATCCACCTTCAGGAAGCACTATTTTGTCATCGATCCACTTTCAGAAAGCACTATCTTGTCATGGACACACCTTCAGAAAGCACTATCTTGTCAACGATCCACCTTCAGAAAGCACTATCTTGTCATGGATACACCTTCAGAAAGCACTATCTTGTCATCGATCCACCTTCAGAAAGCACTATTTTGTCATCAATCCACTTTCAGAAAGCACTATCTTGTCATGGACACACCTTCAGAAAGCACTATTTTGTCATGGACACACTTTCAGAAAGCACTATCTTGTCATGGACACACCTTCAGAAAGCACTATCTTGTCAACGATCCACCTTCAGAAAGCACTATCTTGTCATGGATACACCTTCAGAAAGCTCTGTCTTGTTGTAGATACACCTTCAGAAAGCAAGTTGTTAACTTCTCTAGTAATGCCAATCTACAATTACATATTATACACTTGTGGTAGATGTTAAGCAAGGGACCTCTTCATTAACCTGAGCCCTGTGTTGAAATGGCTTTATGCACTGACAAATTGTACTTTCAAAGTTTTTGATAAATTTTTTATGCATCCAAAATGGCTTTCATTTGTTTAATGGCTGTATCACATGTGTGCCGGTCTTTTCTAGTTTGGTTCAGGCCCATTGATGGAACTTACTGGAATAGAACGTTATCCACAGTTCATCCTCAGGGAAATAGTATGTCTGGAAGTGATGAATATTTGTTTTTTTATGTTTTACATTTATGTTTTACTGTTCTTTTGTTGTAGTAATCTCTGAATAACTGGTTTTATAAATGTTTCACAACCATGATAAGAACTTTTGTTTTGATTAGTGTTGGATAACAAAATTAGATTTAGGAGGCAGATTCATAGTTAGATGATTATTTGTTAGATGATTATTTGCAAAGATTGCGTTAAGCATTTGTTTTTTAATTGCTTGGATTGAGGAAAAAACTTAAAGATCAGTCATAGAAAGATGAAACCATTTATGTAAGTGTCAGTAGGGTTAAATAAAAATATAATAGATTTTTTAAAGAATAGTCAAAGAATTAGTCTCCCTGATCTATTTTGAAGTTTTTTAATTACTAAAATCAGTTTTTCAAAATAGAGTTGGTAAATCCATAAATAAAAGTGAAAATCCCATTTCCATTATCAAAAGAAATCTCTGCTAAAACGGAGTCACTGTCATTTTCCATCTACAGCATCAACATGTGTTTGCGAATCACTATCAAGTACCAGGCGTTCATGAAAAGGTGAGCATATCCTGCTCCACTGGTTCAACCCATCACAAACACATGCAAAGCAAGTCAAAAGTTCATTTGAACAAAGACGGGAACATGTGGCACAAGTCAAAATAGGAAATTGCATCGGATATCATATTGGTCACCGATGCTTCAAATTTGGAAAAGTCTTCACATGGGTACCATAAGATGTTTTCAAAGCTTTAGTGAGACCTTGAATGTTGTAACCTTAGTCAAACAGCTTTTCAGCAAGAGTCGTATGACACTATTTGAAATCTGCATAGAAAGAGCATGCTTGATTGTACCTCAAAAGAATAATGGGAAATGTAGACACCAAAGGCTGAAGCTGCTGGAATATTGCTTGACATGCAGGAAAGTTGACTGTTAGTCATCCCTCTTGTCATACAGTCTTGAGGGTATTATTGTCACTGTGAATCTTTATGCATAGTTATAAACCTTCTGATGACGTCACACTACGGTCACAGAAGGTTCTTCAAGATGTTGGTAAACTTCCAAGGCAGGCGGCAGGCAATATCAACAATGTGAGAAGTTGTTCAGTTTATCTTGTCATGACTCTAGCTAGTCCATGCTGCACGTAGTTTTTCTCTTGCATGCTTTGAGCGAAGTACTTTTATACCGTGATACACTGTATTGTTTCACTGTAATGTATGTCGATGTTTTCTTATTTTTTCTGGTATTTCTTGCATTGAGACGGTTTATAAGTTTGATAAAACCACATCCTCGGCTTTGGTTGAAAATGAAAAACCTTGAGTTCGGGCTTTTCCCTCGCTCGCAGTTTTACATTTTTACCGAAACCTTGGTGGCATGTTTTATCCTATACATCTCACTATGAAACAGATGAGGTGGTTTCACTGGTCTCTTAGTTTCTGGAGCAGGTGGGTAAATCAGGGTAGAAGGGAATTCGTCCCGTGAAGATCCGGGGTAGAATAGGTCTTCAGCAATGCATGCTTGCCGTAACAGGCGACTATACTTGTTGTAAGAGGCGACTAACGGGGTCGGGTGGTCAGTTTTGCTGACTTGGTTGATGTATGTCATTGTATCCCAATTGCATGGGTATCGATGCTCATGATGTCAATAAACTGGATTGTCTGGTCCAGAATCGATTATTTACAAACTGCCGTCATATAGCTGGAATGATGCTGGGTGCGGTGTTAAAAAACAAACAAACAAACAAGAAGGGAATTCAGTTATTGTATGATATCAGATCATTGATATACCTTCTTAACTTCTTGGCCAAATTTGTCTGTTTTAATTTTGCTAAACTGAGCAGAAATTATGATTCATACGTATTAAAAAACAGATCAGTAAATAGGGGAGCACAAGAAGGCATTAACAACATAATGCCTAATTATATTAATGACATAACAATAAGATATTTTTCTTCAAGAAAACATAAATATTTTAGGATAGAAATATTCATATTTAAATATACTACTGAAACATTTTTAAGGATCACCGACTCTTTCATATTACTATAGTTAATATGTCATGCCATGACAGATTAACTATAGTAATTAGGCCTGGGACGAGTCCAAATTTACTACCCAGGTACCCACCCCCCTATTACCCGACCCTACCTGTGTACCCGCTGTAGGTCTCAAGAGATAGGTAAAACATGTCCGATTCGGAATAGTTTGACCTTACTCCTGTCAAAATAAATTTAGATACACGTATAAAACGATCTGGTCATGCATATACTGAAGATGACTGATGTTTTATCATTATGCAAACATCTAAAGTCAGAAGGAATATGTGCAAAGTCAGAAAGAAACTTGAACATTTATCACTTATAGTGTAACAATAGAGTTCTAGATAATTTTTGCCATTAAACAATATAATCACTTGACTAACCATGGGTCTGGGTAGTCCTGTGAGTACCCGGGTGGTACTCAGTACCCACCTGATCCGGGTACCCTAGTTACCCGTCCCAGCCCTGATAGTAATATAAAAGAATTGGGTGATCCTAAAAATTTTGAGTGGTATATTACTCTCAAATTGTACATGAAGCAACATTCAACTGACGATGTCATGCAGTACAAGTAGGTCAGGCAATGTGATTACAGTGCAGCGAATAGTGTAAGAACATGGTGGGCAACCCACTGTAAGAGATGAGAAACCTGTCATTAAATGAGAAGTAATTCACTTGTCTTTTGACAGAAGACACCCTACTTTTTTATGATTCCCAGGGAATTGCTTCATATTGGTAATCGATTGACTTACGATTAAGGGTTTCGTCACCTTCATGTAGGGATAACATATTACATCAAAGCACTCACAAAACACAGCTATAAATGCACCCTGAACACAAAAACATTTCAGCACACATTGTTTAACCAAACTCACTCACTAACTCCCTTTCTCATGTGGAGCTGGACATGTTTAAGGATGCTTATAAGGAAGCAAGGACAGAGACAGAGGACAGAGGACTTGATGAGGTCCTTTGAACTCTAACAAAACCATTAAATGTAATTTCAAAGAAGACAGAGCCATTGGAGATCCTTGTGAGTCTTTTTGCTATCAGTTGAATGAAGCAGGTCTTAACACTGAAGTCTCCATTCAAGACTCGTTATTTTGAGAACCGATGCTTGATAAGGAAATCAAAATGATTTCTTTTTTATGGTGACAATTTATCAAGGTATTGCAATGTCCTTTTTTAGGAGTTCAAGGATTGTGATCGTAATGATGTAGTCGTGATGCCATCTTGATTCAGATGAGAAATGACCAAAAAAGCAGCAGTGAAAAGACAAAAACAGGATTGAATCTGGCTCTGTGATTTATTAAGCATTAGTTCATTTCTATCTGTTGATTTCTAGACTAGTGTTTTTGTTATGCTGGTCTGCAGTGGAAAATATATAATAGTGGATATATAAAAATGTTACGTAAGTGATGTAAGTGAAAAATAATTTAATTGAGTTTGATATTTGTCAGTGAGTAGTGAATTTGTTTCATTCATCAAATTCAGAATAAATAATACTGAAATCCCACAGTTAGTGATTTCTATTGCATTTTTCTGAAAATTCTTACTGAAGACCAGAACAAGGTCAATCAATGTTAGTAAATAAATTGAGTGAGTGAGTGAGTGAGTATGGTTTTACGCCGCTTTAACCACTAGGCTACCCGACCCCCCTATAATTTGAGAAAGGTAAAGGATCTTCTTCACCAGGTTGTTCCTTGGTTAGGTCTCAGGGAGGACCAATCTTGTTTGTTTTGTTTGTTTGTTGTTTAACGCCACACTCCACACAATATTCCATCTTTATGACAGTGGTCTGTAAATAAACGATTCTGGACCAGACAATCCAGTGATTGACATCATGAGCATCGATCCACGCAATTGGGATATGATGACATGCATCAACCATGCATCTTCACAGGTCGGACCAATCTTGACTGCCCACTCTAAATAAGGGTTGGATGTTTTCTTGAGCCAATGAGATATCAGCTTTCTAAGATGTTGTGGCTACATGTCTTTACCACCTTGATACAGATATTTGATTTTCACAATAAGAAACCCACACGGAACACAATGCCCTTGATGGCCCTCCCTAGCAGGTATAGATGTGATGGCGCTCTGATATGACAGGGTTTCTAAAATATCCACAATACAATTTTGACATAGACTTCATACAGAAAAGGTGATTGAAGTTCATTTCAAGGTACAAAAATCAGATATAATGGTCTTAATGCTTTGACAACTCGTACAGAGAAGTTAGAAACCTTGGACGCAATATAACGTTTAGAAAGTTCACCTGACATTACCTTATAAGGAGGTGTCCTCAGATCTTGATGCAATTGAATTGGCTCACACTTTTGACCACTTGCTTGCCTGCACTCACGTATTGCAGTCAAACAGCCGATTATGATATGATACCTTAATGTAACTAAGTTTATTGTACAAAAGATTTCTTCAACCTCAATTAGCCTTCATTATGTCAAGAAGCCTTTGACTGAACTGTGTTGTCAACTAATAATAGGCTATATATTTTGCACATATTTTCACACCAATCAGGGGCATGCTCAAAGCGCTATTATTACCCCGGTCACTGGACCAATGTGCATTCAAGAATCATTCTCAACTCCTTGGGGAGTATTCAACCCAAGCTGCCTGTTAGGTACTACAAGATTAGCAGCCGCATTGCCATCTCATTCTACCAGGTACCCATTCACTGCTGGGTGAACAGAGGCACGTTTCAAAGAAAGTCACTTGCCCAAGGAGATGCCACACGTGTTACATGTGCTTCAGTGTGGGGCAGGACCGAAGCCCTAGAAACTCTCATGAGCCAACTGAGCTGCCGAAACGAGGTCACCCATCCAAGGACTCTCCGTGACCAACATTGCTTCAACTTCACCAGATTTGTGACCTGTGCTCTGTGTACATGACCATGTGCCACCACTATTGATGTGTCTTCAAAGTCTATTCAATACGTGGACAATCAAAGGTCAAGAGGAGAGAAATTTATGTCATGGCCTTCATCAGGTGATGACATTATTACAAAATCAACTCACGCCATTCAGAGATCATGATGATATAATGTCGACATATACTAGACAAAGACCTTATGGACGTTCAGACAGCTAAACTAATTGAGCATTAAATAGAGTGTCAGAAGGTCAAATATGTGTGAGTTGTTTTGAACAGTATTTCAGTTATATCACCTGAAGTGATGCAGGTAAGGTAAAGTGAGGTAAGGTGAGGTGAGGCGAGCCTTTACTAGACTGGACTTATGCTGGTTTTATAGTGCTAGCCCACTGAGACACCATGCTGCAGTTTAACATAAATACCCCACTCAGACACTGTTTCCTGACTCCAAGCTGGCCTGCCCTTGCTTTATCCCCTTGATGCCGAGCACCAGGCAGGTCAACAACAATTATACAGGTTTTAGACATTTGCCACTTTGGTGAAAACCACACAGATATCTGACAAACCTACACAAGTTAAGGATGTATTGCAACACCTCAGATGAGAGGGACACACATGTCCTTCGATGGTCAAGAAGAAAAAGATTTATATCAATGGTCAATACCATCTGAATGCATTAGTTCCAACTTTGCAAAACAAACTCATTCACACGACTACAAATGTCAAAGGATCGTAATGAGTTGGTAACTAATTGTAAACTTAGTTCAACCAACAAAAGATTCAAAGATCAGACAAAAGACTTCAGAGATAATCAAACAGCCAAACTAATTGTCCATCTCACAGTCAATATCAGAGGTCAAGAAGTGAGAAGCATGTATCTCCTGAAATCCTGCTTCAGATGACAATAACTCAGCATGTTCTAGGATGAGGATGATCTCAAGGTGAAGACTGATCACTCTGATACAGTGACAACATCCACACCAACTCGACCTGCATCGAGCTCTTAGGACCTTTTAATTAACTACTTATATCTCCACATGTGTTGGTGGTGATGAGACCCTCCTCCTGCTGCTGTGTGTCTTTGATGTGAGGAGCTGTGGCCCAGCATGGTCACGGTGGATTTCTTGGCGATAATTACCGCAGAATGCCTGATTGATCTGTGAAGACTCTGTTGATGTGTCGCCATTGATTCTGGCTGCGGGTGTTTGCACAGTGGCCATCAACAGTCTGAGTGAGCTCAATATGTGCAACAATTAAAGACAGCCCTAGGATCTTTGAGGATCGAGAACATTTCCATAACCTTTCCAGACAAATTTGATTGAATAAATTCATCAATACTGGAAAAAATGCAGGATACACTGTGTGTCCGACCTGATTGTCATTCCATGACAAAGATCTTGAGTTGATTCATGTAATATTTAATTATTCTGCTTACTGGAGTACTTTAAGAAATAATGTACATTTTGTTAAATCGATTCTGTCATGTTCAACTGTGGTTTAATTGCTCTTACAAGAGCATGAAGGGTTATCCAGCTGGAGTGATTGAACGTGAAGGTTGTTGACATTCATACTGGGTTGAAGCCTGAAGCTGTTCCTGGTGAAATGGTTTCTAATGCAATGATCATTAAACTTAACAGACCTTGTGCTTATAAAGAGCAAGGGACTGATAAGGCTAAGATCATGTGTTTGGTAGATATATATCTTCAGAGGCATTGTGTTGGATGAAAATGGAATAGCTGAGTAAAAATATTGACTAAAGGTTATATATAAGGTGAAGGTTAAAGACTTAAGGTTGATAGTGGGTGTGGTTTTGTGTCCATTGTACTACTTGAAATGTTGTGTATCAGTAGTCCCTAAATGGATTAGTAGTCCCATGCTCTTCTACAAACCTATTGAGACATTTTCCTATGCTCTCCTACTCACCCATTGAGACATTTTCCCATGCTCTCCTACACACCTATTGAGACATTTTCCCATGCTCTCCAACACACCTATTGAAACATTTTCCCATGCTCTTCTACACACCTATTTGACATTTTCCCATGCTCTCCTACTCACCCATTGAGACATTTTCCCATGCTCTCCTACACACCTATTGAGACATTTTCCCATGCTCTCCTACACACCTATTGAAACATTTTTTCCATGCTCTCCTACTCACCCATTGAGACATTTTCCCATGCTCTCCTACTCACCCATTGAGACATTTTCCCATGCTCTCCTACTCACTCATTGAGACATTTTCTCATGCTCTTCTACACACCTATTGAGACATTTTCCCATGCTCTCCTACTCACTCATTGAGATATTTTCTCATGCTCTTCTACACACCTATTGAAACGTTTTCCCATGCTCTTCTACACACCTATTGAGACATTTTCCCATGCTCTCCTACTCACCCATTGAGACATTTTCCCATGCTCTCCTACTCACCCATTGTGACATTTTCCCATGCTCTCCTACACACCTATTGAGACATTTTCCCATGCTCCCCTACACACCTATTGAAACATTTTCCATGCTCTCCTACTCACCCATTGAGACATTTTCCAAAGCTCTCCTTCTCACCCATTGAGACATTTTCCCATGCTCTCCTACTCATTCATTGAGACATTTTCTCATGCTCTTCTACACACCTATTGAGACATTTTCCCATGCTCTCCTACTCACTCATTGAGATATTTTCTCATGCTCTTCTACACACCTATTGAAACATTTTCCCATGCTCTTCTACACACCTATTGAGACATTTTCCCATGCTCTCCTACTCACCCATTGAGACATTTTCTCATGCTCTTCTACACACCTATTGAGACATTTTCCCATGCTCTCCTACTCACCCATTGAGACATTTTCTCATGCTCTTCTACTCACTTATTGAGATATTTTCTCATGCTCTTCTACTCACCCATTGAGACATTTTCCCATGCTCTCCTACTCACCCATTGAGACATTTTCCAATCCTCTCCTACTCACCCATTGAGACATTTTCTCATGCTCTCCTACTCACCCATTGAGACATTTTCCCATCCTCTCCTACTCACCCATTGAGACATTTTCCAATCCTCTCCAACTCACCTATTGATACATTTTCCCATGCTCTCCTACTCACTTATTGAGATATTTTCTCATGCTCTTCTACTCACCCATTGAGACATTTTCCCATGCTCTCCTACTCACCCATTGAGACATTTTCTCATGTTCTTCTACACACCTATTAAGACATTTTCCCATCCTCTCCTACTCACCCATTGAGACATTTTCCCATGCTCTCCTTCTCACCCATTGAGACATTTTCCCATGCTCTCCTACTCACCCATTGAGACATTTTCTCATGCTCTTCTACACACCCAATGACCCACATTTTCCCTTCCTATGCAATCCCACCCAATGACACACTTTCCCATCCCCACCCAATCCCGCCCAATGACATACATTTTTCTTCCTATCCAATCCCAGCCTATGACACACATTTTCCCTTCCAATGCAATCCCACCCATTGACATACATTTTCCATTCCTCCAATCCCACCCAAAGACACACATTTTCCCTTCCTATCCAATCCCACCCAATGACACACACTTTCCCTTCCTATGCAATCCCACCCAATGACACACTTTCCCATCTCCACCCAATCCCACCAAATGAGACACATTTTCCCTGCCTTTCCAATCCCACCCTATGACATACATTTCCATTCCTCCAATCCCGCCCAATGACATACATTTTCCCTTCCTATCCAATCCCACCCTATGACACACATTTTCCCTGCCTATCCAATCCCAGCCTATGACACACATTTTCCCTTCCTATCCAATCCCACCCATTGACACACATTTTCCCTTCCTATCCAATCCCAGCCTATGACACACATTTTCCCTTCCAATGCAATCCCACCCAATGACACAGATTTTCCCTTCCTATCCAATCCGACCCAATGACACGCATTTTCCCTGCCTATCCAATCCCACCCAAGGACTCACATTTTCCCTTCCTATCCAATCCCAGCCTATGACACACATTTACATTCCTCCAATCCAACCCAAAGACACACATTTTCCCTGCCTATCCTATCCCAGCCTATCACACAAATTTTCCCGTCCAATGCAATCCCACCTAATGACACAGATTTTCCCTTCCTATCCAATCCGACCCAATGACACACATTTTCCCTGCCTATCCAATCCCATCCTATGACACACATTTTCCCTGCCTATCCAATCCCATCCTATGACACGCATTTTCCCTGCCTATCCAATCCCACCCAAGGACTAACATTTTCCCTTCCTATCCAATCCCAGCTATGACACACATTTACATTCCTCCAATCCCACCCAAAGACACACATTTTCCCTTCCTATCCAATCCCACCCAATGACACACACTTTCCCTTCCAATGCAATCCCACCCAATGACACATTTTCCCTTCCTATCCAATCCCACCCAATGACACACATTTTCCCTTCCTATTCAATCCCACCCAATGACACACATTTCCCTGCTGTATCGTCCCACTGTACCCAAAGACACCCATTCCCTAACCATACCCACACACTAGCAAACATCCTGGCTACCTCGGAGGTGGAACTATTGATTGATGCTGCACTGAAGTGCACAAGTCATGGAAGTGATGTTTGCCTACATACATAATTCCACTTCATTGTCAAGTGGTATTTGGTCAGTTGTTGATGTAGAGTTGTCCCCAGTTTGTTTCAGTTAAGTCTACGTACTTCAAAGTAAAGTATCATCTGCATCACATATCAGTGGATGGACATGGACATGTAACATAAGCAATCAACTATCTGCTGGTGGGTCAAGGTGCATCGGTGGCTCAATCATCTAAGTTGACGCAATTTCGTGCAGAGTTCAATCACTTAGGAATACAAGAAAGCTATGATCGTGGGTTTGAAACCCTGTCTTCCCAGATTATGTAACAAATGTTATATTTGGGATAATAAAGTACAGATTTTTGTACAAAAAATAGGGGGTGTTTGGGGGGGTGGGGGGTGGGTGTAGGGTGGGGGCTGGGGTTTGAGTCAATGAAAGTCTGACAACTGGTAGTCTAGATCACATTATGTTTCTAGGTTTGTCAGCACCATACTCCTGAGGCTCTCAGTCTTTCTTCCCACATAAAGCTGACACGTCATGATATATCTGAAATACTGTTCAAAGCAGCTTTAAACCAGATTCACTCACTCACTCTACTACTCAATCATGTAAATAGAAGAATCAATCTCATTTAAAGCAGACCTTAGTTCTCGCTATCGCTAAACAAAGATCTGAAGACATCCCATTAGGGCTCACGTGAGAACGACCTTTCATCCGACCAACCAGAGTGTCCCTTACCAGATTATGAAAGTGACAGTCGGAATATTATTTCTAATCATGCAACCTCGAAATCTTTATTCCGAACAAGAGTTACGAGTTTAACAACTGAATCCAACAATCTAGACCATCTATTAGCCATTCCAGAATGTTCTTATGTTCAGGTTTCAAATTTGTAATTGGGAATTTGTCAAAATATGTTTCGAAGCATAGTCGCCAATTTGAAATTAGTGCCGTAAAGCACGAGAAAGCTGCCTTCTGAATGGCCATTCCATTGGTCGGTCAAAGTTTGCGCAAGGTCAGTCTGACGTGACCCGTAATGGGATGTCCTCAGATCTTGGTTTAGCTGTAGCGAGAGCTAAGATCTGATTTTAATGAGATTGATAGAAGAATCAGCACTTTTTCCTCTTGATCAACTACCACATTTTAAAAACATATTTTACACAATTGATCATGGTTACATTTCGCGAAGTCAATGTGAAACTATGGGAGTTATGACTATCGTAACGTAACAAACGCTTTGTGAAACAGGCCCGCCCCATAATACATATCAACCATACAATTTGTTAGAAATGCTATAGCATTTATGCCTTATCAAATGTTAAGAATCAAACCAATATATTTGAACTCATTACCAGTAAATCCATTCTTATCAATGCCATTATCATAACTTGCATGCCAAATTTTGAAGCCGTCATTGTGCAGCTGAGGCAACATTTTTTTCTACTTTTTTGTTTATGGATTCAATCAACTGGAGCAAAAACTACATCTAGAAAACTGAAATGAAAATAGTTTAATCTATTTTATTTGCACATCACTCCATCTTGATTCACTGGAGACATGAGAAATCATACAAAGTTCAAGTATTAATTTTTAGAATATTAATATAATATTAATTGAATATTTAATTGATTGTATATGTATTCTATGGCTACTGCAATGCTCTTGTATAGAGAGCAAAGCATTTTCAGAATTATACTGTAAAATACAGAAAATTAAACAGTATTTGCATATATGTTTCCCCAAAAACCAGCCTTCCAAAATGCTACTGTGTCATATACTTATATTTTTATTTTGATCTAAGCCAAGTGTGAAAATCCTAATCCATAACATATTGGTAAGCGAGCAGTGGCCCAGTGAACACATTCCATTGACTATCTTAGTGTTTCAATTGTCAATGTTGCTGTATTTAACACAGCCAAATGACAGTCATCATGCAAGATCTGGCAGCAGATAGGGGGATAAATTTTCGTATTATGTTGCAGAAAGCTTTAGACAATCTATATCACAGCCTTGCACAATTTCCTCTTCTTTAGGATTAGTTGTGTATTGTCAACCCCAAGCTGTAAATGTAGCGGCGACCATATTGTTTTTTCTATGAAGTGCAATCCTCTTAGGCGGAAAACATATTACTTCATGAGCATCCGTCACAATAAATGCTGATGAGGCAACAGAGTTGTCATAGAGGCGCTAAGAGGATTGGTGATTGTTGTGGGTCTCGTCTTCCCACAGTTTTTTGCCTATATGGAGCATTGATGAAGAAAGGTTGACCTGCCTTGGCAATCCAAGGATTAATGGAGAATAAAATTGTGCCTGTCATCGGTTATGGCACTCGATGATGGCAAGCGGGCTTGTTTCATGGTCAATGATTATTCATCATGTTGGTTTAAATTATTGATTTTCGTGATTATTAATTTGAGGGTATCATTTTATGGTTATGATAACAGTCTGTGATTTTAGCTCCTCCAAAGCCCCAGTCTAGTACAATTCTATTCAATCTGGTAAGCTCAGCTAATAATTATATACTGAAGACGTTGCTGAGAAGTGAGGTGAGGTGAAATGGGGTTTAACATCGCGTCCAAGATTATTGCACTTATATAGCAATGTGCTTGCACGTGTATGTATGTGTGTGGCTGCTTGTACTAGTCCGGACTGATGCTGATTTATAGTGCTAGCTCACTGAGATACCATGCCGCAGTTTAACATGAATACCCCACTTAGACACAGTATACTGACTCCGAGTTTAACATGAATACCACACTTAGACACAGTATACTGACTCCGAGCCGACCAGTCCTTGTTTTAGCCCCTTAATGCCGAGCGCCAGACAGGGTAACAACAAGTACCATCTTTTAACGTCTTTTGGTATGACGCGGTCATGAACCTGGGACCTTCCGCTCTCCGGGCAGACGCTCTACCATTAGACCACGGAGGCGGTCGCGTTGCTGAGAGCCAAGTTCGGGTTAGTAGACTCAAATGGTTATGGAACATATTGTAATAATGATTTCAAGGCAGACAGAATACTTTATGCGGTCAATGACCAATAAATGATGTACATACATACATAAACTTGAATCAAAAATACCAAGTGTGCCAAGTTTGTTTGTGTTTTAACTCCTCACACAGCAATATTCGAGAAGCTATATGATGGGAGTTTGTAAATAATTGAGACTGGACCAGACAGTCCAGTGATTGACATCATGAGCATTGATCTACACAATTGGGATATGATGACATGTATCAACCAAGTCAGCGAGTCTGACCACCCGATCCTGTTAGGTGCCTCTTACGACAAGCATGGGCTCTCAAGACCAATTCTAATCCGGATCTTAGATAGAAGCATGTGGACAATACACATGCCATAGTGTTACCCCGTGGGAGTCCAATTTTGCTACCTGGGCACCTGACTCCCTATTACCTGACCCTACACGGGCACCCGGGCACACGACCCCCTATTACCTGACACTACCCAGGCATCCGACCCTTATTACCCAACCCTACACGGACACCCGGGCACACGACCCCCTATGACCCGACCCTACCCAGGTACCCACTGTAGGTCTCAAGAGTTGGGTAGACTAGTGACTTGTAGTGTAACCATGGAGTTATATTGTCAATTTTGTCATTAAACAATATATGTGAATAACCATTGGTCTTGGTAGTCCTCTGCGTACCCTGGTCCTACTCAGGACCCACCCAACCAGTACCCTAGTTACCGTCCCAGCCCTACTACCGGGTACCCATTTAATGTCAGCTGAACAGACATTTCTTGCCAAAGATCTAACATTTCTCAATTGTAGTTTCTTGCCACCTTCTAAAAGGTAATTTATTTTAAGGTGTACTTTTTCATCCAAATAAAAAAATCTTAGATGATGTCCCTGTCATGATGAAACTGAAGCAGCAAAGGGATATTTATGCCAACTCAGCCATTATGGAGCTTAAACATCAGATAAGTTGAATCAAGCAAGGTTTTGTGATTGTCTAGCTCACCTAACAGGTTGTTTTTGCTTGCAGGTATTAACCAAAAAAGCAGTGAAATAAAATACATTATCGTTCTTATGTCCGGTAAACTGGCAACAAAAGTTTTAAAAAATTGCAAGAATTTTCAAATCAAATGTCATTTTAATGACACCAACTGCCCCCTGGTTGTCAATACCCTTGTCATGACGTCATTTGTCGTGTCATGTTGACACAGATCATACATGGAAAGGTCAGTGGTGCACATTTCACTTGACATACATATTCTATTTATTTGAGTGATGATACGTCTCTGTCTCCGAAATGTGCTATCCACATGAATTCTTAACAAAATCCATAAAACAAATATGGATCTCCAGCTGAATAAACAAAAAGTAGATGAGAATGCAGAGATGACATGCTATGTTTGTTTTAATCCGGTCCCACCTTTCATTCTGTTACAAATTTTTCCTGGCCATTTCTTTCCAAATTGCATGTGAAACAAAATAGGCTATTGTATTTTTTAAACATTCTGAGGTCTCTCATCAAAAACAATTCTGTGTAAACATGGTATTTTGGAATTACTGTTAATCATAAGGCTATGTGATATTTCTGCTTAAACAAGGTCTTTAATTAAATGCTTAAGGAAACACCAGCTCACCTTCAGCCATATAATTCACTCTTCTCTTGTGTTGTTCTTCATAAGCACAGGCATCTTGTTTGATAGCCTGGGGCTTCCCTTTGGCATTTCATGCCATAATTGCTGTTTTGCTCAAACAGCATCTTTAATTAAATGCTAAGCCATTCATTTTGTGTTTTACTATATTTCTTTGAATTTGAATGATTGATTTTGTCTCAAATTCACATCTGTGTACAATTTTTTACAAAAGTTTGTGATAAATGCACAAAAAATGTAAAACATTCCTTGAACATCTTTGAAATAAGCATTGTTTTGATGAAAATCACATTCAAATATGTTTTCTTCTCTTTCTAAAATTAAGGGTTAACTCATCTGGAAAACATTGAAATAAATCAGTCTGATCATTAATCTCACTGAAATCAGGTCTTTCTACTCTGACATAATTTCTCTCTGCGTTGAAGAATGTTGGGTCAAATGAGCACTGGAAGGATGGGAGAGTTTTGGAGCAAATCAAATATCAGCTTTCTAAAATGATTCAGCTTCATTTCTTAACCATCTCGATTTGGAAATTTTAAACACAATAAAACCACCACAGAACAAAAATATACCTTCATAGGAACCCTTTTGGGTGTAGATGGCATAAACAGGATGTATAACATATCCACAAGACAACAGCATGGTGTTTTTTTGCAAAAAGAACTTCTCGACCTTTGCTTGGAATGCTTCACTCACTTGGACTGAGAATTTAGAAATATCATCACTGATTAGAAAGTTCACCTGATGCAGGGCAGTCGGGTAGCCTAGTGGTTAAAGCGTCCACTCGTCACACTGAAGACCCGGGTTTGATTCCCGACAGGGGTACAATGTTTGAAGGCCATTTCAGGTGTCCCCTGCCGTGATATTGATATTTCCCTTAAAGGGGTGATATGGTCTATTGTTGGAAGACCATTCCAGTCTAGCAGCCTAGGTTTTTTATTTATTTGTTGTTTAAAGCCGCACTCAGCAATATTCCAGCTATATGATGGTGGCATGTAAATATTCAAGTCTGGACCAGACAATCCAGTGATTGATATCATGAGCATCAGTCTATGCAAATGGGATACAATGACATGCATCAACCAAGTCAACCGGATCCTGTTAGTCGCCTCTTACGACAAGCACAGTCGTCTTTTAGGGCAAGCATGGGTTGCTGAAGACCTATTATAACCCGAGTCTTCATGGGTAGCAGCCAACATACAGACCACAGTGAGTGAGAGGGTTTTGGTTTGATGCCGCTTTTAGCAATATTACAGCAATATCATGGTGGGGAACACACCCTACAATTCACAGGTTGTGGTCACTAAATCTGGCCTTTGGCGTGACGCATTAGTGCTTTAACCACAAGGCTACCCTACTGCCCTTCCAGACTGTAGAGATAATTACTTAACGTATTCGACGTAATAAGCGCCCAGGGCGCTCTCAAAATTAGAAATAGAGGGCTCTTATTTGAAAATTATTTTGGTGAAAAAAACCCAGAGTTGAAATATAAATTTCGTGATTTATGCTGACAGCCTGAAATGTTTATGTAGGACAGATATATTTTTCCAGAATTAAATGCCCACATTTAAGGGTGTATATAACACATGAGTGCGTATTATACGCGAATAAATAAGTCTTGTGTACATTGATCAATCGGAAGGGGTGCTAATTGGGATTGTTCACTAGCCAACATCTCAGAAAATGTCGCCGTGGGCGCTTATTAGAGCGGGGCGCTTATTTCGTCGAATACGGTAATCTCTGTCTAATTAGAATTAATTTCCCCAGTACCAATGCCCTTTTTTGTGTGAATACTTATATTCATGTTTCAATTTGCATAAAGTATGCATTATAATCATATAACAGTCCATCCTTTAGTCCAGTTCAGTATTGGTCTTAGAATTTTAACGAGGAATTTTTATTGTAAATCACATTCATCAACTGAGACAAGGTCGGAATGACCTTCAGAGAAGATTCCCATATGACAGGGCTATCAGTTTCAAGTGTGAAGTTGTTGCATAGGTGCTCATCGTACATGATGCATAATTAATAAGATGCAGTATCAAGTTATGACACAAGTTAAATACCATATGTCATTGATCAGCTCGGGACTGAGGCTGCAGACTGAATGGCACGAATAGCCTGTAAATGTTTTTATGTCTACACTTTTACATATTTAGCTTAGTGGCACTATTGCTTACCTGCAGACAGTAATACGTATCATATTTTCTTGTGTATAGTGCATGCTTTTTTTCCTAATATTACTACGCAATTGGGATACGATGACATGCATCCACCAAGTCAGTGAACCTGACACCCCGATCCCGTTTGTTGCCTCTTTTGACAAGCATAGTCGCCTTTTCGGCAAGCATAGGTCTTCAGCAACCCATGCTTGCCGTAAAAGGCAACTAACGGGATGGGGTGGTCAGACTCGCTGACTTGGTTGATGCAAATCATTGTATCCCAATTGTGTAGATCAATGCTCATGAAATCAATCACTGGATTTTCTGGTTGAGACTCAATCATTTACAGACCACCATCATAAAGCTAGAATATTGCTTAGTGATGCGTTAAACAACAAACAAGTCTTATCATTACAGCTGTGAAGAGAGATGTGGGCGCAACAGACCATACAATGACTTTGATGTTTCTCAAAAGACATTACCGTGAGCCCATGACACTAGAAATACCATGTCAACAAATCTGTAATAATGTATGCAAGTTAATCCTCTTATTACACTAACTGGTTATAAAAAAGCATTCATTGTATATGTGAACTTATGTTGCAATCTATTTTGTTATTTCCATTCAAAATTTCATTCACTTTTTTCACAAGATCTCACAGGCATCATTGATATGTCTAAATATCATAAGCAGTTTTGACAGTACGGCCGTAATAAATTCATCATTAGATTTCCTATCTACCCATCACTACAAAGTTATTTTAAAAATTTGCCTCATATCATGATTTCATCCCAAACTGGCTTAGACTACACAGGCGATATCATTGGCTAGACTGAAGTTGCAAAGCTTTGCAGATTATTGTGATGTCATTGGTTTCCATGACATCACAATGAAATGACATCACTAATCTCTCTAACCATTGTAGCAGGTTAGCTGATTAATTACTGTTACTCTTACTGTATACAAACTGAAAAGTTGGAAGAATGATTTTGATTGATAAATAGAGTCTTAGCATTATGTCTTCTGATGTCAAATATATCAACAAGATTTTACCAAAGTTAAGGACTCTGAGGCTTGCTTTTTATTTTGTGTTGCTACATTTGATTCCATAAAGACACTTTTCTGAGATTCTCAAGGTTTTTCTATCCAGTGAGTGAGTGAATAGGGTTTTACTTTTAGCAATACTCCAGCAATATCACAGGGGGGGGACTCCAGAAATGGGCTTCACACTTTGTACCCATGTTGGGAATCGAACCAAGGCCTCCGGTGTGACGAGCGAACGCTTTAACCACTAGGCTACCCGACTGCCCACTTTTGTACTCAGAGTTGGAACATTAACAAACTGAGTTGGGAAGTCACAGCCGAGTGTTGAAGGCACGTTGATTGATGATGATGTGGCCAGGCTGATAGTGTGTGGCATCATGCCCTCATTGCATCATCCATGCTCATACTGTTGACCACTAGTTTGTGTGTGAGTGAGGGCGGTATACTTTAAACACTTTAATGTTGCAGTAATGTTTACAATATGGATTCATGAAGACATTTCACAATCAGAATGAGATAGGAATAAACAAAATAGGTTATAAATTATATGTAAACCCAGGCTTCTATTTTAGGAACTTGATTTAACTTGCGCCAGGTGCATGGTGACCTGAAAACCTAGTTGCACCAGACTAAACCGGGTTACACCCTGGTCCCATGTATTTCAAAGTTGAAACATGTGTACTTGGTCTTGAAGTACACTCATTTTGATGACATAAAGCCCCATAAAGCATGACAGTATACACATAACACAAGGATTATATATTGTATGGTTAATAAAGCTTTGAGGTATGGAATTTGTTCAAAGATCGATGTTGTGTTGACAAGTATGGGATCGACATAAATTTGAAAGATTTTGATGTGCACTTGGTGCATGTGGTGGACGCAAATATTAAGTTGCATCTTACAATAATAGGTTGCACTGATGCATGTTTTGTATAACTAAATCAAGCCCTGAAACCTGATTGAACTTTTCCATTGGACCATGACAACTTGAGTGAGTGCGTGTTTCACTCTCCTACCCAGGGTTCCATGCGGCCGGCAGCTAGCCAGCATAGAACCTCTGCCACAGGCCAGCGCCATGTGACGATTCGTCACATCTTTCACAGTCCATTCAAGATATTGCATATGATTTTCATCTGTTTCATGTTTGACAAGTCTACACATTTTCATAAACAAATGTCAAAGAATGGTTATGGTTCATTAAGAAGGTATGCTAATACGTGAAAATCTACTTGTTTTTGCGTAGTTATCCGTTGTTTACATTGGTTGTATGGCTCCACGTGCTGTCATCGAAGCCCAACGGAGAGCTAGCGATACGGTCATTTTGATGCATAAATATATATTGATATGCAACTCACTGTCGCAGTTGTAGTAGCATATCTATATAATTGTGCAAAACAATATATAAAGCGCCCCCAAATACTTGCATTAGCCCATATACTGATTTCTGAAAAGCGCGTTTGTTTACAAACAAGCGATAAGTCCGGTCACGTGATATGCAAATTAGCATGTGGCAGTGGTGTTATGCTGAGTCACCACTGTGCCAGAGTGAGTGCATGTTTATGCTGCTTTGAGCAGGTTTGTAGCAATATCACATCAACATCTCAATGAATAGATTCATAGACATTTCTACAGTTGATGAAACCCACAAGCATGGGTATGGTATTGACACCAGTTCAATATGATGGCAAAACGTCACAGTAAGTTGCTGCACCTATGTCCGCTAGGCCACCCTGGCTCAATAGATCCCTGTGGCTGGAGAATCAAACATCTAAGTGAGGTTAATCTATACTTAATGGTTATTCAAAGGGTAATCTTTGATACCTAGAGGTTTGAAATGATTGACATTCAAGCTAAATGAGACTTAATCGTAGATAAATACCTGAAAGGTTTATCTTTGAATTGATGCCCTCAAAGGCCATGTTTGAGAGAGAATGGACCAAAAAATTGATATAATTTGCTTTATAGAGACTCATTCCGTATGGTTCTCAGTCATTCAGTGTTATATAATCATGTCATTCTTACAATGCAAGCAGCCCAAGATTCCTACAAAAAGGAACGTGCTAGTCGTGCATTTGAACCCCCGCTTATCAGATCAGCAATTTCAACCTTAAATGAAATAACCACTTGTTCATGTGTGTACCTTCAGTAAACCAATCATTTACCGCCAAGAAAGAATGTACACAGGCGCCAAGCAATTAAAAGCTCCCTTTAATGGTTAACACTTTTTTTATGCGGCCAGGTCAAAATATCAAAAGCCATATTCTTTTCATCAGTTTTCAGCTCAAATAATGTGATAGACTGAAAAATTGCTGCCGCAAATTAATTATTGTGTTCATCTGTGGCCGAGTTTGTGCCAGAGCCTGTAGCAGAACCTTCATCACAGGAAATACTTGATTCGGTGCTTGATGCTTGGCTTTGATCCTGTGGTCTGTGTGTAGGATCCATGGGCTGATGGGATAATGTGTCTGATCCTGCAGCCGCTAATTCCTACCCGGCATGGAGAGGTTTGCCGTTTGATAAACGTTCCATTCATTTGACGTGAGTGAAATAGTAATTTGGCAGTTCGTGGACTTAGATGTTCAGTGAGTGAGTGAAGCTTGGATTATGGTGCTGGGTTATGACAGGTAGTGGGGTTGGCGGTGGGGAGGTGGTGTGGTGTGGTTGGTGATTGGGTGGGGTGGGGTGGGGTGGGGTGGTGGTATGATGATGGGGTTATCGGGAGATGGGGTGGTGGGTGGGTGGTTTTGGGTGTTTGTGATGGGGTGATAGTGTGGTATGTTGGGTTGATGGTGTGGTGGGTGGGTGGGTTTTGTGATGGGATGATAGTGTGGTGGGTGGGTGCATTTTGTGATGGGATGGTAGGGTGGTGGGTGGGTGGGTGGGTTTAGTAAACAGGTGATAGTGTGGGACGGTGTGTTTAGTGATGGGATGATAGTGTAATGGGTGCTTGGGTTTTGTGATAGGATGATTGGGTGTTTTTTTTGTGATGGGATGGTAGGGGGGGGAGCGTGATGGGTTTTGTGATGGGGTGATAGTGTGATGGGTGCTTGGGTTTTGTGATAGGATGATTGGGTGTTTTTTTTGTGATGGGATGGTAGGGGGGGGGAGCGTGATGGGTTTTGTGATGGGGCGTTAGTGTGATGGGTGCTTGGGTTTTGTGATAGGATGATTGGGTGGTGGGTGGTGGGTGGTTGGTTTTGTGATGGGATGGTAGGATGGTTTGGTAGAGATGTGGTCATGTGTGTGATGGGATGGTAGGGTGGTAGTTGGGGTTTGTGATGGGTTGATAGGTCGGTTGGTGGTTTGTGTGATAGGGTAATAAAGTAAGTGTTTAAGGCATTTAAACATTTGCCTTGTCCAGTATCTGTATGGCTCCTCAATGGGTACAATTAATGTATGATGTCATTCTTGGCCCTCAGTATCCCAGCTGTTGGGAAACAAGTATCTTTATAGCAGATACACAACGTCAATTTCATAAAACCAATCATAAACACTTGTGCACCAGGTGATCTATGACATGTCAGTCAAGCTGTGTTTGATCACAAAGGTATGATACCCAGGTAGCTAGTGATTCGGAATGGAAACTAACACGTGGGCATTGTGATCAAAAGAGCTTGATGAAATATTGATATTTGGGGTCAACAGTGACCAGTGCCCATCCCCTAGTGGTTTCACTGGCTGGACTGAAGCATCATTTATTCACACTCCCTGTCATGTCAATTTCATAAGGCTTTGTTCAGTGTGAAATTAGCGACCACATGCATGACACATTGTCTATAACATCAAAGAGAAGCGGGAGTTAGTATGAAATAAACAAACGTTCATTGCACATACTGTAAGCGTGTACTGTTTAATATTAACATGATGCCGGTATGACTGGTATGATATTTTTATAAGTTTGAATATTTCATAGATAATTGCAGGAATAATTTCAAATATTTGTTTTTTATATGTATGTTTGTTTTGAAAAGTTTCGGATTTCATACTTTTAATTTGTTATTCGAAACATACTGAGGTGAAATAGCCTTTCAAAGATTAGCAGACATCTGAAATTGAAGTGATTCTAAACCAACTTGATTGTTCTGAGATTCATCCCTTCTACTTTCTTTAGACTTCGCTGTCTCCGGTGACAGAGATACAAATACAAGTCCCCAGACATTGGTATTTTAATTCCGATTGAGGATAGCGGAATCACATTAATGTTTTCAGTTTTACTTACACCATGTGATATTAGCTCTATAACTATTATAGGTCTATTGCCAAGATATTGGATTCAGTCGTCGAGCTAAGATTGCTTCAATGGACAAATCTTCTAACATTGATCGTGCAAATTTTGTTAATTGCTCCATCAATAAATGGTTACAGGACAATGAAAAAATTATGAGAAACAAGTGACAATTAATGGGTAAGGCAACAAATAATGAATGAAGTTGACTATCTGAAGCTAAAAAACACATTCATAAAATAACAAAGCCTTCGCGGATGAAAGTAAATACATATACAGGTTTCTGTAAATATAGTAAACATTTTTTCACTTTGATCAGAATTATTTGTGGTATGTGATGACATGTGGTCATATCATCATCAATATCATCATCATCAATTCTTCAATTATTTAATTTGCCACTAAACCTACCCAAACAATTTTTTCGCCAAATAATAATAATAATAATAATAATAATAATAATAATAATGAGCAGTGCAAGTTAATGTTGTTATTTATTGCAACCTACCCAAACTAACTGGTTAGTAAACAATCTGTAAGCCATTATATGTGAAAGGTGTTTCCTAATCTGGAATGGATTCTGAAATGAGGCCTGTGTGCACTAATTGCTGGTCATGTGTCTGAACCTGGTGATTAGTGATGGTGATTAGAGGGTATGTGAGTTCCAGGAAGAGACACGACCATTATTACATTGTATGTGATAGCATACCTGCAATCGTGTGATGAAACGCCCTCTTTTAACTGATAAATGACCAGCTGTACAAGGAGAGTCCATCACAGAGAATGTATAAAACTGGGGGCTTGTTATTTCTGAAAACAGTAGTGTTAAAAATAATAGTAGGTTGCTTCAGGGAAATGTTTTTAGAGATTATTTAAAAGTATATCATTTCATGATGTATCATACAGGTGGCCTTAAGGATATGACAGGGGTTATGATGATATATGATGGTTAGTGTTGCGCAGTGGAACTGAATATTTTTGAGCGTGGTTTAACTTAAATGAAAACTCATCTTAAATTTGTATGACTTACCTTTTGTAAATGAAACAAGGACCTAAATGTGATTACCTGTTATTATGTGAAGGAAAGATGAATAAACCTCAAATGAAAGAAACTAAATATCTAGAACTATATTGCTAATTCTAACAGTTACTGTATGCTTATGCGTTGGTTACTCCTACGGGAGTCTTAACACGGTCTAACACTGTCTAACGCTGTCTAACACCATCTCTCTAACCATCTAACTAACCAGCTCTCTAACGAACTTTCTAACAAACTCTCACCAACTAACTAATTGAGCAATTTAATTTGGAGCACATTTTTAATGAACAAACATGTCTTCAGAACAGTTAGACTGCGAGCGTATGACTAGGGTTATCATGATGTTAGACCATGATGATATGATTAGGGTTATCATGATATGATGGTAAGACTATGATGATATGACCAGGGTTTTGGTGATATGATGGCTAAACCATGATGATATGATGGTTAGATCATGATAATATGACTAGGGTTATGATGATATGATAACTAGGCCATGATGATATGACCAGGGTTTAGATGATATGATGGCTAGACCATGATGATATGATGGTTAGATCATGATAATATGACTAGGGTTATGATGATATGATAACTAGGCCATGATGATATGACCAGGGTTTAGATGATATGATGGCTAGACCATGATGATATGATGGTTAGATCATGATGATATGACTAGGGTTATGATGATATGATAACTAGGCCATGATGATATGACCAGGGTTTAGATGATATGATGGCTAGACCATGACGATATGACCAAAGTTATTGAAGAATAATGATAATATTGCCAAATACGTGACATTAACGCCCTGATGATGCCAGAGATGATTTTGATGATTTTGATAATCAGATGATGATAGTCTTAAGCTGGCTTCTCTGATAATGACCTGTTAAAAGTACCAGAATGGTGATGATATCCAGATATATGCAAGAACACAAGAGAACCTGATATGTGGAAGAATTATATCAAATTATTCCTCGCTCCATCTCATGTTCATGTTTTCAGGTTGCGACTGATACCAATTTAGCTAATTATTTTATGTAACATGAATAAAAACACTTGCCTTGAAGAAATCTTTAATTTGGCAGAACTCTAAAACAGAAATCGGGTAATTTCCTCTTGCAGGGAAATTAAAAAGCTGAAAACTAATTTGATTGCTTGATTCGTTTGATGCCATTACCAGTGTCTGGCTGATGTTCTTCTGCGGCGCCAAAATTGCTCCCATTTATTGTGGAACTGGTTCCTCAATATAACACCATATTATGAAATCACGCCTTTGCCCTTTCAAAAAAGTGTCAGAATAATAAAAATTGAACATTTCTTGAAATTGCCAAGAAATTTTGATATTAGTAATTTCAAAAAGTTAAAATGTGTTTCTCCAAAGTGCAACCATTAGCGTTAAAGTGAGGATGGTAGCCTTATAGGTTGGAGTGGTCTATGTGTAAAAAAACAAAAATCTTTAATCGGATAAGATGACGGTATCTGTAGAGGCGGCGTGTTCGTAGTCTTTTTTGTTCCCACTCTTCTAAACATCTGGTTTTCTTCAACTGGTTTAGCAGTGTAATTTGAAAAGCTGAAGATCAAAAATGGCTTTCCTGGCCAGAAATTAAGAAGAAAATAACCTTACATTTGTGACCTTTTCAAAATGAGAGACTCCATGCCACTCTTTATGTAGTTAACGTCTCAAATATGTCACATCTGTTTTGGTTTCGTATGTAAATTAATGCAAATAATGTGCAATGATTACAGCAATTAGCTTTACCATGACTTTGAAGCATCACAATTATTTGTCTAGGTTTCTTGGAATCAAATTTCAGACTTTACGAAAGATTGTTAAGAATCGGCAGCTTCAAATTCCATTTTGGTGATTCAGCTGTTCTGTAAACGTAAATAGAATGTCCACAATTGTTTGGGATGATGTTGAGATAGTTGGAGAACAGATTGTTGATGATACTGGAAGAGTAGTCATTGAATGCATTGACCTTCAACTTGCAATGCTGGAATTATTAAAGGTCATCATCAAGCAGATCTGATTGCCACAAGGAGTTTTGGTGTCATGTGACATGTGTACGCCATGATGGATTCCGTGCCACCTGTGCTCTTCTTGGTGACAGTGAGCTCACATAGGATATATGTCTCGGTTATATTCTGGGCACAGGTGGTCCAGTCATCTAAGAAACAGCAATTTGCTGTGAAGAGTTGCATCCCTTACGTATGCCAGAAACAAATGATTGTGGGTTCGAATCCTATCGAATACAAGTTTGGCAGCATGAGCTTACCCATGCTCATGGTTTTAGCAAAGGGATAAGATTTTAAGCACTGTATCACTTTGGGCTTGTCATCCACATCAAGCTGACGTGCCGAAATATAATGGAAATACTGTTCTTAGCGGCGCTAACCAAACTCACTCATTTACCATTGGATATATCATGTTTTCATATAATGGTTGTGTGGTAGGACATGGCTATATTATTGCATTAAGATTAAGAATTGAGCTTTCATTCCTTATTATTCAGTAATCAAGGTGATAGTGTGGAAAAGATGATTAAGATGATGTCTTTAAGGCACCTGATGAGCATTCAACAACTGCAGCCATTGTCGACAATGTGACATAAAATATCTTCTAAGAAGCTGATGTACTAAATGTGAGGATAATTTACAGGAATGTCTGTTGCCATAATGTTGTTCTGAATAAGCTTACATTGATCAATATTACATTGATGCCACACTGTCCCCCATCCAAACAGACCCCATTACTGTCCTCCTGTAGTTCAGTCCTATAAAGGCATTTAGAAGTGATACTCATAAGGAAGAGAATGTATGGATGGCAACTTCTTATTATAAGGAACACGATGTCTTGGAGTTTATACCTGATGAAGGAGTAAGTATATACTCCGAAATGTTGTGTTCCTCATAATAAAGAAGTTGACATCCATACATCCTCTTCTCCTATTGTTGTTTCCCTCGTCACGGTATCAGTTGTCCTTTCATGTCAACTTTACCCCAGCTGGTCTTTGGAAAGGCCGAAATGTTGTGTTCCTCATAATAAAGAAGTTGACATCCATACATCCTCTTCTCCTATTGTTGTTTCCCTCATCACGGTGTCAGTTGTCCTTTCATGTCAACTTTACCCCAGCTGGTCTTTGGAAAGGTCAATGGTGTACATTTCACTTGACCTATATTTCTTTTTTAAGTTTCTATCTCAGCAGTATGTTATCTGCATGAATTCTTTGAAAAATTCATATGACAAATATATATTTTTGAATAATTTACTGAATGGATGAAAAGTCGGCATCATACAATGGATTCTGCTTTAAAGATTTTTTATATTTGTGGAAAAAGCTTTGTAGCAGAATGTGAGCAAACTTGGGCAAAAAATGTAAGTTTAAAAAACAACACTCTTAGCGCCAGTTTTTGCAGTTTCAATTTTTTTGTCAACAGGAGTACAATGTAACAATGTAATTGTCGGTTTTATAAAAAAGAAGATCCACATCAGTGTAGGACTGTTTGTAGTAAATCATTGTACATCAGTGGAAAGGATATTTTTATATACAAAGTTAACCTTTTTTTTTATCCAAATGTGCTCCAAGTTTGTCGTCAGTGATCAATATTTCTGCAGTGATGAAGCTGGAACATTATCAGATGTGCCCCTCAATGTGTGAATACATCTGTTACATACAATCAAGATGCTATCTTCCTAAAAAATGCAAAATAGATTTTTTCAGTTGTCACTCTGGATGGCTAAATTAGGAAAAATATAAAAAACCATTATCCTACAAAAGTTTTAAACTTTATAACAAGACATCCTTCACAAATTCACATTCCCTTTTTTTGCGTAATAACTTCAGGTTGTAAAAGCTGATTTGCAAAATGCAAAAAAAAGTGTAAATTAGACAATCTACCAATATTGCCTTGCAACTTTTTCTATTCATTGTAAAACAGCAAATTCATGAAAAAGTTCAGCTGTGTTTCTCAGTGTCACAAAAGTGCAAAAGGAAGTTATTTTACAAAGTTGATGCTGGTAATTTAAAAAAAACAAATTCACCCAAAAGAATTAACAAGTGAAGAGTCTGACAATTGATAGTTTTATGTATCGGTGATATTGTGTAAGATTGTATAACTGTTGAAAGATCTTGCTTCTTTGACATTAGTGAACATAAATATTTTTGTATATGATATATGTCATGTTCATCAAGATCAGGTATTGTTTTAAATGTGGAAAGGTCAATGGTGTACATTTCACTTGACCTATATGTTCTGTGCGGATGATATATCACTGTCTTAGGAATATATTATCTGCATGAATTTTTGGAAACATCAATATGATAAATATATATTTTTGAAGATTTACTTGCGTGAACGAAAAGCAAAGTCAGAATCATACAATGGACACTGCTTTAAAGATTTCTTTAAAGATTTCTTATGGTTTTGGGGCTTTATTTATGAAAGAGAATATATAATAAATGAAACTAAGGCCAAAAAACAACTCTTTTAGCCCCATTTGTTGCAGTTTTAGTTTCTTATCAACAGGAGTACAGTGTTCAAGCCGAGTTATCAAACTGCTGAACGACATCAATCAGGTGTATGGCAGCACTCGTATGTTGCAAAGCTCCATTTTTCGAAACATTTTTTCCTTCATGAAGGATAAGCAAAGTCAATCCATTTTCATGTGTCATTCCTATTGTGGACTTCAGTTCCAGTTTTTCTAAAAAATATTGTTACCCCTCACATTACCATATAAGTCAAATCACTTTGTATGTTTTTTTCTTATATGGATGTACAGTTTTGGTGTGAGATGTTTGTAAAAGTGACCATGCACCTCCGTGGTCTAGTAGATAGGGTATCTGGCTGGAGAGCAGGTCGTGGTTCTATTCACAACTGTGACATTAAAAACAGACATTAAAAAATGGTACTTGTTGTTACCTTGCCAGCTCAGAGTCAGTATACTGTGTCTGAGTGGGGTATCCATGTTAATCTGTGGCATGGTATCTCAGCGGGCTAGCACTATTAAACCAGCATAAGTCTTGATCAGTACAAGCAGCCACACACATGTGCATGTGTGAGAGTATGTTCCCCCAGAACGTTTGTCCTGGAGGAATATCAGGAGTATTGGTTCCTGTAGAACAATATACCCGGAACTGTGGAACAATATAACTGGAACTGTGGAACAATATACCCGGAACTGTGGAACAATGTACCTGGAACTGTGGAACAATATACCCGGAACTGTGGAACAATATACTCGGAACTGTGGAACAAGTGGCCGCAAGTCACCATGTTGTTACACCCGTTAGGTGGGCCACAAACCTCTGATGGTGGGTTTAAATCCTAATTCACTGCAAGTGATTCTGTTTCTAGGTTTGTCTGCACCATGCATGTGAATGTGGGTTTCAGCAGTGTGGTAAATGTCCAAGACCTACATCACTTCAGGCTTTCCTCCCACATGAAGCTGACATGCTGATCGAAATACTGATCAAAGCAGTTAAACCAAACTGTTTCTCAGCTACAAAACAATCTTGTTTATAAAGCACTACCTGATCAGTACAACATGTTAGCATGGCAACATAGTTATTCTATTTGAAAAAACCCAAATAGATTACTTTTTTCACAAACACAAAACCCCTTCCAGCTCCCTAAACCTGAGAACAATATGGTCCTTTTTGTCATTTTAACCCAATGAAATTAAACTGCTTACCAAATGCTTTTGTATCTACCAACCAATTTTTATCTTTTGTCATTCTTTTTAGTAGTTTCTAACATATATGGATAGCCATAAGCCAAACTAACTGGACCAAAAGAAATTTTACTAGACACAGGCTTCAGGCTAGTGACCAAAGTTACACACTCATCTCAGTGATTTGTATGGATGCAAACCCAGTCTGCCGTTCTACAAGCACCTAAGGGCATTTCAAGGCAAGCCTTTCATCAATACCCCAGGAATTCAGTGTCAATTTACCTATAAAATTTGACCGCACAAAGAAGTGATGAGAATTCCTTTTCCATCAACAACACATTTTGTGATGTACCGTATTCGACGTAATAAGCGCCCCGCTCTAATAAGCGCCCACGGCAATATTTGCTTATATATTGGCTAGTGAACAATCCCAATTAGCACCCCTTCAGATTGATCAATGAACACTTATTTATTCGTGTATAATATGCACTCATGTGTTATATGCACCCTTAATTTTGACCAATTAAATTCTGGAAAATATATCTGTCGGGTATAATACGCACAGACTTTTCTTTTGTTTCTTTTCAGGCTGTCACCATAAATTACGAAATTTACGATTTTCAACTCTGTGTTGTTTTTTTCACCAAAATTATATTCTAATAAGAGCTCTCCATTTCTAATTTTGAGAGCGCCTATTACGTTGAATACGGTATATCGCTGCATCAAGGACATAAAAGCATGTGTGCATCTTGTGCATCACTGATGTTAGTGCAGCAAAACAGTGTTAATTATGACCAATTAGTCCACTTTCCTCATCAAGTTCAAGCCTGTGTTTCTGTGAAACAATTGCATAGCCTGCGTATAAGTTTGCACCAAGAAAATAAGCACTAGCGTCGGTCTTCGTCGTGCCTAATGCCATCAAGGATGGGGCTATTTTGTAGTCTACTGCTTTCAAAGCACTTAGTGCAAGAAGTGGGGGAACATCATAGGAGAAATATCTGATGTGATTAAGTAAGAAAAGCCGACCTGGCCACATTGATGTTGGTGATTTAACAGAAGTTGGTTGTGAATGGCTCGGCCGTACTGCCAGATTTTAGGGTTGGCGGAGACAGATATGGTGGAACGACAGAAGGGGTTGAGTTATGAGTCCTTGATATTTAGGAATAGTTGACTATTTTAAGAGAAGCATGATTGCAGGACGTGTTGATTGTAAAGTCAGTTATACATGTGGAATATTGTGTTGTCAGTGGTTTAGGAGGCATTAACCAGTAATAATGGGGATGTTTTGGCAGTAGTGAGTGAGTGACTGTTGTTTTATGCTGCTTGTAACAATATTCAAGCAGTGTCCTACTGGGAACACCAATTGGCTTCACACATTTTGTTCCTGGGGGAATTAGACCCAGCCTCAGCTTGGCAAGCAAGCACTTGAACCACTGGCCTGTCCCTGGCTGACATCTCCGGCCCTGCTCGGCTTCTGAGAACATGTTTCGACATGGGTATGAACAATTTACCCTGACAGGGGACAGTCACTGAGATTTCAATCATACAGGTGATAATCAATGTGATGACAATCATACAGGTACTAATCAATGTAATGACAATTATACAGGTGGTAATCAATGTGATGACAATCATACAGGTGATAATCAATGTGATGACAATCATACAAGTAATAATCAATGTGATGACAATCATACATGTGATAATCAATGAGATGACAATCATACAGGTGATAATCAATGTGATGACAATCATACAGGTAATAATCAATGTGATGACAATCAAACAGGTGATAATCCATGAGATGACAATCATACAGGTGATAATCAATGAGATGACAATCATACAGGTGATAATCAATGTGATGACAATCATACAGGTAATGATCAATGTGATGACAATTATACAGGTGATAATCAATGAGATGACAATTATACAGGTGATAATCAATGTGATGACAATTATACAGGTAATAATCAATGTGATGACAATTATACAGGTAATAATCAATGTGATGACAATCAAACAGGTGATAATCAATGAGATGACAATCATACAGGTGATAATCAATGAGATGACAATCATACAGGTGATAATCAATGTGATGACAATCATACAGGTAATGATCAATGTGATGACAATTATACAGGTGATAATCAATGAGATGACAATTATACAGGTGATAATCAATGTGATGACAATTATACAGGTAATAATCAATGTGATGACAATTATACAGGTAATTATCAATGTGATGACAATTATACAGGTGATAATTAATGAGATGACAATTATATAGGTGATAATCAATGTGATGACAATTATACAGGTAATAATCAATGTGATGACAATTATACAGGTGATAATCAATGAGATGACAATTATACAGGTGATAATCAATGAGATGACAATTATATAGGTTATAATCAATGTGATGACAATTATACAGGTAATAATCAATGTGATGACAATTATACAGGTAATAATCAATGTGATGACAATTATGCAGGTGATAATCAATGAGATGACAATTATATAGGTGATAATCAATGTGTATGACAACTATACAGGTGATAATCAATGAGATGACAATTATACAGGTGATAATCAATGTGATGACAATTATATAGGTGATAATCAATGTGATAACAATTATATAGGTGATAATCAATGTGATAACAATTATACAGGTGATAAACAATGAGATGACAATTATATAGGTGATAATCAATATGATGACAATCATATGGGAGTCAATCAATGTGTATGACAATGATACAGACAGTTTAAAGATCAAGTTTTCTAAACTTTAAATATCTTGCTAGTTGATACCACAGAATTCAAAGGGATCTAGTGATCTGGTATCTGTATTTGTCTACTCAGTGTAGGATGAAAGTCCTTCAAAAGGCCTCTGTATGTTTGATGTTCATTGAGACTGTTGCTGTTTTGGATTAATGTCTGGATGCCAGAGAAGTCGTGTCTCCCAGTAAGATGTTCCGTAATCATGACATATACGAAGGGGCGGTCGGGTAGCCTAGTGGTTAAAGCGTTAGCTCGTCACCCTGAAGACCTGGGTTCGATTCCCGACATGGGTACAATGTGTGAAGCCCATTTCTGGTCTCCCCCACCGTGATATTGCTGGAATATTGCTAAAAGCGGCGTAAAACCATACTCACTCACTCACTCACTCATGACATATACGAAGGTCAAGGTGAGCATTTCTTTATGCCCTGCTCACCAAGGGACATAACTCTACCCCATGATTTGTAAATCTGGTAAATTACTTAATGTGGACAATTGTCTTACCTGTTGACATCAATTGGACATAAAGACTTTGTGTTAGAGGTATTTTTGTGCTCACCATGACATGTAGGAAGTTCAAGATGTGTCAACATGTACCTAATGTCTCATTTCGGAAGCATATGCCATACACAAGGTTTCTATTCAGGAGTGTGGTATTCTCAAGCATCGTGATATTTGTCGCTGTGTGTCGTCATGTTGTCATAGGTTTCATGGCCATCATTCCATCTTTCCGTTCATTCCTGACAAACTTAACACATAAATTAACATATCGTGTCATGAAAAGTACATTTATTGTTAGGTCATCTTTTCCCGTAAGACCTCATGGATAATTTACTTCTTTGTATTCATGTACATAAAGTTGATAAATTTAAACATAATCTATTTCACACTCAGACAATGACAAAAAATAGGTTTTATATTTATCTTTTCATCTCTATTTCATGTTTTTATTTGAAATATTGAATTAATTTTGATTTTCTTTGCTGGTCTTTTTCAATATTTGCACAGCTGTGATTTGAACTGTTTTAATTAAAAATTTACGCTTACATTTTCACATATTCTTGTCTTAAATCTCATGTATTTTAATTGTTATATCAAAAAAAGACATATATGACAGGACAGGAAGAAAATCAATGTCATTTTATCAGCTCACCTTGCCTGAATTCTATGTCATCGCCTATTGGCCTTTTTTCGTTCCTAGAGTATCCTAGGTTACCTGGATATGTTGGTCAGTGTCATAGGTCTTACAGTTTAACATACTGTATACCCAATTGTTTTGTATTGAATGTATAATTTTGTAGTTGGGAGAATAAAAAGTTCTGTTCGTGATATTTACTCCCAATTTAATGTTTAAAAAAGACATCGCAAGTTAAAAAAATCACCTTAGTACATAAAGTTAACTGTCATCACTTCCATGCCAAGCGTAGACTGACAATGGTCTTCAGATGATGGCGCTTGATGCAACCGTGGGCTATATTTGGCCATCTGGAACCGGGGTAGTGAAAGTCAATGTCATGGAATGGGTAAGCATCATTAAAGACATTTGTACAATGTTCTCAGTGAAGGTCAAACAGTTCCTGCAATAGGGTGTTGTACGATTGATACACTTGTGGCTTTCCTTGGATCATTGATTCATGTCTGTGAAAGTAGGACCGAGTGATTAAATTAATGATTATTTACCTTGGCATGAGATGCTTGTCGTGTTGATGTAATTATTCAGTGACTTGCTAAGAGATTAATTATGTCATTTTTGTTCAGCTTTTGCATTTTGTGATTTGTGAATGGCTTGATGTATTTGCTGTGTTTTGAGTTTAATGTCATTTTTAAAGATGTCATGAAGATAGAGGTTCTGATACTACTGTATCTGGAGTGCCCCTCATCACCTACCATTCCCCTACCACTAATAAAAATTAAGACATAATTTTTAAAGTAAAAAAAAAATCCCACCCACTGAATCCTGCCCTGAATTTTGTATTTCATTAAAAATAATTCACTGTATTTTATCCTCAAGATCCTATTCAAGAATGCGAAACTAGCACAAAGATGATCATAGTTCCTATTCAGTAATACCGTATTCAATGTAATAAGCGCCCAGCTCTAATAAGCGCCCACAGCGATATTTGCTAATATATTGGCTAGTGAACAATCTCAATTAGCATCCCTTCCGATCAATCAATGTACAAAAGACTTATTTATTCGCGTATAATACGCACTTGTGTGTTGTATACACCCTTAATTATGGGCAATTAAATTCTGGAAAAATATATCTGACGCATATAAACATTTCAGGCTGTCAGCATAAACCAAGAAAATTTTTCTTTCAACTCTCATTTTTTCACCAAAATAATATTCTAATACGAGCCCCCAATTTCTAATTTTGAGACCCTCTGGGCGCTTATTACGTCGAATATGATACTAACTTACGACAGTCGTAGCGCTACGACCACGTTGTGGAATGGGCCCAGTTTCCCCTCCAATGCTCAACATGATGACAAGAGGCCAATGCACTATCCTTTTGTTGAACTGTTTTTCCTGTAGCTTAAAGCACTCTTGATCAGTTTCACCTACACACCTCAAGTGCTGTTCAGGGCACTTCAAGGAAAAGGTGGTCAATTTATTGAAACCTTTCAAATTTTCCTATTTTCTGTGGCTTTTTCTTGAGGATAAAATTGCTTTAACCAATTTATAAAACATTGTGTAAGTCTTCAGGAAGATAAGGTTTTCATATAGGCTGCAGTATTTGAGACTACAGGCTTTACTCTGTGGGACTTTCTTTCAAATGGTTTGAAAAGAAAATGTGTTTTTTTCAATGACGATGTCAACTTTTTTGACAGCCTTTGGTGTATTTCACACTATAGTTTTTGGATTTTTGGAAATATAGTTTAAATTAGTTTTACTTATATTTTGTCATAGTCCATTGAGAGTGAAAGGCAAAGGAATGGCTTTTGCGTTAGTGAAGATGTGTGTTTCGTATTACAACCAATCAGCATCTCTCTATTATTTGTTCTTTTCTTTCATCAATGTATGTTGATTACCATGTCCATGTAGCAGCCCCAAAACCACCGCCACCTTCACCATCACCATCACCACCCACATCACCATCCCATCCCATCCCATCTCAAACCCACATCTCTTTCCTATAGCACCTCCAACCCACATCACCATCCTGCCCCACCCTCAACCCACATCACCATCTTGCCCCACCCCAACCCACATCACCATCCTGCCCCACCCACAACCCACATCACCATCCTGCCCCACCCTCAACCCACATCACCATCTTGCCCCACCCCAACCCACATCACCATCCTGACCCACCCCCAACCCACATCACCATCCCATCCCACCCCGAACCCACATCACTATCCTACAGCACCTCCAACCCACAACACCATCTTGCCCCATCTCAACCCACATCACCATCCCACTGCACCCCAACCCACATCACCATCCTGCCCCACCCCAACCCACATCACCACCATGACCCACCCGAACCCATATCACCATCCTGACCCACCCCAACCCACATCACCATCTTGCCCCATCTCAACCAACATCACCATCCCACTGCACCCCAACCCACATCACCATCCCACTGCACCCCAACCCACATCACCATCCTGACCCACCCCAACCCACATCACCATCTTGCCCCATCTCAACCCACATCACCATCCCACTGCACCCCAACCCACATCACCATCCTGCCCCATCTCAACCCACATCACCATCCTGCCCCACCCCAACCCACATCACCATCCCACTGCACCCCAACCCACATCACCATCCTGACCCACCCCAACCCACATCACCATCTTGCCCCATCTCAACCCACATCACCATCCCACTGCACCCCAACCCACATCACCATCCTGACCCACCCCAACCCACATCACCATCTTGCCCCATCTCAACCCACATCACCATCCAACCCCACCCCCAACCCACATCACCATCCTGCCCCACCCCAACCCACATCACCATCCTGCCCCACCCCCAACCCACATCACCATCCCACTGCACACCAACCCACATCACCATCCCACCCCACCCCCAACCCACATCACCATCCTGCCCCACCCAAACCCCCATCACCATCCTGCCCAACCTGAACCCCATCCCTATCTCACCATCATCCCCACCATCACCCCACCCCAAATCCACTATGACCCCACCTACCAGCCACACCCACACCCCCATCCCGAATTTAGCCGTCAGCCCACCTCAACCATCACCCAACCCCCACCATGGTTGAATGATTTAGAGCTTTCGCTGAACGATAGAAACTATCTTGTTAAATGCAATTTACTGAAAAAATAAGAGGCAATTGGCAGCTAAAGAGAAAGCAACAAAGATCAATTTTAAGTGGATAAAGTGTTTATGTTTTGCGAAGGTGAAGGATGTAACTTAGCACATTCTGGACAAGTTGAGAGTCTGGATTGTGAAAAGGCCAAACAGTTGAACTGCAAATGGAGCCATGCAAATCATCAATCTTCCTTGAGGAGTGACCTTGACATTCACTTCAGAAACATAAATCCAGGGATTTCAAACACTGATGACATCGTGAAAAACAGAGCATGCAATGTGCTGAGCTGGAAAGATACTTTACAAAGGGTGCTGTTTCTGAGAACATTCCATCAGATAAGGTCTTACAGTTTGGATTTTGTAGCCATGTACTTTACCAACGGATTTGTTTGTAAAAATTTAGTTTTAGGAGTGATGAGGTCATGAGGAAGTGTTTTTGGTCCACTGATAAAATCCTACGTATTTAAGATGGCACAAAAACAAGAGACGGTGGTTTGAAAGAATCTAAATGTCCGTCTTTGATTGGTGTTGAAGGTATTGTGCTTCCTGAGACAGTGCCTTGGAGTCTGAGACTTGGCACTGGCGCCAGTGGTTTGGAGAAAATAAAAGCGGCTTTGGGTCCAGATCATTACAGATGATTATTTTTCAAGCTATTTTTTTAAAAGAACAAATAGTCAAAAGTGTTACTGATCAAGGTGAATCTTTTTGGGGGCATTCTATCTGTATGTGTACCTAGTGCACCCCTTCATAGTGTGGGATTAAACCTGTATTTACGGCAAAAGTGGTTGGCATCTGGCATGGCATGGCAGGGCATGGTGTTTGAAATTTTATAATGATTATTCCATATTTACATGTGGCTGCTAATCAAATTAATCCCTGTTCTCACCTCATCATTTCCAATGAGCATCTTCTCCTTCAAAGCCACTTTACTCTTTTACATTGATTTGAAACATCCCAGTCCTTCAGGATTGCAAAAAATCAAATCTTTTTAAATCTTTTTTTGAGATATCGATAGGTGTCTAGAAAGGCTAAGGGCTAATTGCTCAGCGTCTGGTCTGCATGCACTGATGTCTATTGGCATTGATAAGCAAAACACATGATGGAGGAATGTAAAGATGCTTTGAAAAGGATATGGGGATCATTGCAGAATGTCATGGTTGTACAGGCACAAGGGACACACTCTACTGGGGAGGGCCATCTTTGATGTCCACACTCTGATATCAGGGGATCATTGCAGTATGTCATGGTTGTACAGGCACAGTAGGGACACACTCTACTGGGGAGGGCCATCTTTGATGTCCACACTCTGATATCAGGGGATCATTGCAGTATGTCATGGTTGTACAGGCACAAGGGACACACTCTATTTGGGAGGGCAATCTTTGATGTCCACACTCTGATATCAGGGGATCATTGCAGTATGTCATGGTTGTACAGGCACATTAGGGACACACTCTACTGGGGAGGGCCATCTTTGATGTCCACACTCTGATATCAGGGGATCATTGCAGCCTGTCATGGTTGTACAGGCACAGTAGGGACACACTCTATTTGGGAGGGCAATCTTTGATGTCCACACTCTGATATCAGGGGATCATTGCAGTATGTCATGGTTGTACAGGCACAGTAGGGACACACTCTACTGCGGAGGGCCATCTTTGATGTCTACACTCCGATATCAGGGGATCATTGCAGTATGTCATGGTTGTACAGGCACAGTAGGGACACACTCTACTGGGGAGGGCCATCTTTGATGTCCACACTCTGATATCAGGGGATCATTGCAGCCTGTCATGGTTGTACAGGCACAGTAGGGACACACTCTACTGGGGAGGGCCATCTTTGATGTCCACACTCCGATATCAGGGGATCATTGCAGTATGTCATGGTTGTACAGGCACAGTAGGGACACACTCTACTGAGGAAGGCCATCTTAGATGTCTACACTCCGATATCAGGGGATCATTGCAGCCTGTCATAGTTGTACAGGCACTAGGGACACACTCTACTGGGGAGGGCCATCTTTGATGTCCACACTCTGATATCAGGGATCATTGCAGCCTGTCATGGTTGTACAGGCACAGTAGGGACACACTCTACTGGGGAGGGCCATCTTTGATGTCTACACTCAGATACATTCATCAGGGTAGCTATCTGGGATGTCAGTGTGAGATATATCCAGAGAAACGCTTTCATAGTGTTTCAAAGCTATGGACTGGGATCTTGAACACTTTCAAGTTGCTCTGTGATATATCTCTGATCATATCTGAATTACATTTGGCTGATAAACATTTTTCACCGTCCCTGCCCTTCCCCTCTGGACCACAATAAACTGGTTCCCTGTCACTGTTCTGTCCCTCTGCACGGTGATGTAGGTGACTGTCTAGATGTCCAGATGTGGTATATATGTCCAGACAATTCATTCTTATTGTCCAATTGGAAAAGAAGGCAGATACTGTGCACTGTAGGGCTAGGTGCTATTAATAACAACTGCACCAAACTCATTCTTTACCCTAGAGGCGTATAGGAATATCTACATTGTGTTAGCAGTTTAACATAAAATTATTTCGCATTTTAATTTTTTAGACACATGTATAAAAAAATCATTACAGATAATAAAAAAAAATCACAATTTCTACACGAAATGATACAAATTTTTAAGCAAATGGATTTACTTAATATGTTTTGATATTTTCTCCAGTTTCTCATGTGTGGCGCACCATAGTGAATGTGTGGGTTAAGGCAAAGTGGTAAACGTCTAAGACCTTCATCCCTTGAGACTTTCCTCCCACATTAAGCTGACACGCCGTGATATGACTGTGATACTGTGCAAAGAGGCGTTACATTGAGGACATCATATAGTGCTATTTATAAATCATGCAACAAGTTGTCATAGCTTAAAGAACATTGCAGTGCTATGTCCGCTCACCTCTGTCTTGGCTATACACAATATTGTAAAATGGGAACTTGTTCACTTTTTGTTTGATACATAATGCAACATGATTGACGGTTTGACTTAAGGCCATCGTTACCACCTGCACCGCTTCAGTGAAAGATTGATTCAAACATGTCAATACAGGATGAAAACATACAAGCAGACATCACTAATTTGTATTTTATGTACCATTTTTATCTTTAATAAAACACCTAAAAAATGCAACCATTTAAAAAAACTAGGAATGAATTGTTTTTGAGGAAGAGAATATATGGATGTCAACTTTTTTATTATGAGGAACACAACGTTTCGGAGTATATGCTTACTCCTTCATCAGGTGTAAGCATATATTCCAAAACGTTGTGTTCCTCATAATAAAGAAGTTGACATCCATACATTCTCTTCCTTATGTGAATCACTTAGAAATGCCTTTCAAAGACCCAATTGTTTTTGGCCTTTACTTGAGGATATTTATGTTCTCAAGACATTATTCTGAGGCATTCAAAGTGGTCAATTTATTGAAATGTGTGTAGGTTTGACCTTGCTCTGATCAGAACTTCAGTCATGTCGTGGTTTGTCATCTTCATGTGGGAGGAATTCCTAAACTTAAGCAGGTCAGACATGTTGATCATTTTTATGAAACCCATAAACACGGATGTGATTCTTAGAGCTGATCGCAGCACGGGATTGAACTGTGAAGATACATGTATTTGTACAATATCTTTGAGGAATTTTTACCTGTGAGGATCCGGGGTAGAATAGGTATTCAGCAACCCATGCGTCCCATAAAATGCGACTATGCTTGTCGTAAGAGGCGACTAACGGGATCAGGTGGTCAGGCTCGCTGACTTAGTGGTTGATGTCATCGATCTCAATTGCGTAGATCAATGCTCATGATGTCAATCACTGGATTGTCTGGTGCAGACTCGATTACTTACAGGCTTATATAGCTGGAATATTGCTGAGTGCAGCCTTAAACAACAAACAAACAAACAAAACTTTGAGGAATGTCAGTTGCCTCATACATACAGAAACCCCTTGTTATTGACCACAACCTGCTAAAAAGATAAGGGGTGGTCGGGTAGCCAAGTGGTTAAGCATTCGCTCATCACCCTGAAGGTAAGATTCATTCTCCTCTTGGGTACAATGTACAAAGCCCGTTCCTGGTGCCCCCACTGTGATATTGCTGGAATGTCACTTAAATTGGCATAAAGCCATACTCACTCACTATAAAGGTAAGATTAGAATGGTTAAATTGAGCTGCAAAGTTAAAGTATGAAGCATTCTTCTCAGACAAGTCCTTCTTGAAGAAATGGCCCTGGTTGTTTTTATTTGCCTGATCGAACTCCTGCACAGTTAATGCTATACAGGTTCAGCTAAGTTGGTTCTTATATCTCACTTGACAAATTGGCCAATAGAAGGGCTCATGTCTTGCAGTGATGAAACAAATTTAGTTTAAATTTTAAATTGGCTGACTGACATGTTGCATGGGGTTGTTAGTTGTGCTGAAATTGACTTGTGGACAAACTGCAGGGAACATTTATTTGTTGGAGACAAAATTTTCTGTTTCTTACCAGTTAGCTAACTGACCATTTGCAGGATCACAAGCACTCATGTGAAAGTTAATCGTGCAAGGTTCTCTCATGCTGAGACTATTGGAGCTCCCATACCTACATAGACTTAAAGTGGTCTTAGTGCTGAGATTATCAGAGCTCCCATACCAAACATAGACTTAAAGTGGTCTTAGTGCTGAGATTATCAGAGCTCCCATACCAAACATAGACTTAAAGTGGTCTTAGTGCTGAGATTATCAGAGCTCCCATACCAAACATAGACTTAAAGTGGTCTTAGTGCTGAGATTATCAAAGCTCCCATACTAAACATAGACTTAAAGTGGCCTTAGTGCTGAGACTATCAGAGCTCCCATACCAAACATAGACTTAAAGTGGTCCTAGTGCTGAGACTATTGGAGCTCCCATACCAAACATAGACTTAAAGTGGTCTTAGTGCTGAGATTATCAGAGCTCCCATAGCAAACATAGACTTAAAGTGGTCTTAGTGCTGAGATTATCAAAGCTCCCATACTAAACATAGACTTAAAGTGGCCTTAGTGCTGAGACTATCAGAGCTCCCATACCAAACATAGACTTAAAGTGGCCTTAGTGCTGAGATTATCAGAGCTCCCATACCAAACATAGACTTAAAGTGGTCTTAGTGCTGAGATTATCAGAGCTCCCATACCAAACATAGACTTAAAGTGGTCTTAGTGCTGAGATTATCAGAGCTCCCATACCAAACATAGACTTAAAGTGGCCTTAGTGCTGAGATTATCAGAGCTCCCATACCAAACATAGACTTAAAGTGGTCTTAGTGCTGAGATTATCAGAGCTCCCATACCAAACATAGACTTAAAGTGGTCTTAGTGCTGAGATTATCAAAGCTCCCATACTAAACATAGACTTAAAGTGGCCTTAGTGCTGAGACTATCAGAGCTCCCATACCAAACATAGACTTAAAGTGGTCCTAGTGCTGAGACTATTGGAGCTCCCATACCAAACATAGACTTAAAGTGGTCTTAGTGCTGAGATTATCAGAGCTCCCATACCAAACATAGACTTAAAGTGGTCTTAGTGCTGAGATTATCAGAGCTCCCATACCAAACATAGACTTAAAGTGGTCTTAGTGCTGAGATTATCAAAGCTCCCATACTAAACATAGACTTAAAGTGGTCTTAGTGCTGAGATTATCAGAGCTCCCATACCAAACATAGACTTAAAGTGGTCTTAGTGCTGAGATTATCAGAGCTCCCATACCAAACATAGACTTAAAGTGGTCTTAGTGCTGAGATTATCAAAGCTCCCATACTAAACATAGACTTAAAGTGGTCTTAGTGCTGAGATTATCAGTCAGAGCTCCCATACCAAACATAGACTTAAAGTGGCCTTAGTGCTGAGACTATCAGAGCTCCCATACCAAACATAGACTTAAAGTGGTCTTAGTGCTGAGATTATCAGAGCTCCCATACCAAACATAGACTTAAAGTGGTCTTAGTGCTGAGATTATCAGAGCTCCCATACCAAACATAGACTTAAAGTGGTCTTAGTGCTGAGATTATCAAAGCTCCCATACTAAACATAGACTTAAAGTGGCCTTAGTGCTGAGACTATCAGAGCTCCCATACCAAACATAGACTTAAAGTGGTCCTAGTGCTGAGACTATTGGAGCTCCCATACCAAACATAGACTTAAAGTGGTCTTAGTGCTGAGATTATCAGAGCTCCCATACCAAACATAGACTTAAAGTGGTCTTAGTGCTGAGATTATCAAAGCTCCCATACTAAACATAGACTTAAAGTGGCCTTAGTGCTGAGACTATCAGAGCTCCCATACCAAACATAGACTTAAAGTGGTCTTAGTGCTGAGATTATCAGAGCTCCCATACCAAACATAGACTTAAAGTGGTCTTAGTGCTGAGATTATCAGAGCTCCCATACCAAACATAGACTTAAAGTGGTCTTAGTGCTGAGATTATCAAAGCTCCCATACTAAACATAGACTTAAAGTGGCCTTAGTGCTGAGACTATCAGAGCTCCCATACCAAACATAGACTTAAAGTGGCCTTAGTGCTGAGATTATCAGAGCTCCCATACCAAACATAGACTTAAAGTGGTCTTAGTGCTGAGATTATCAGAGCTCCCATACCAAACATAGACTTAAAGTGGTCTTAGTGCTGAGACTATTGGAACTCCCATACCAAACATAGACTTAAAGTGGTCTTAGTGCTGAGACTATCAGAGCTCCCATACCTAACATAGACTTAAAGTGGCCTTAGTGCTGAGATTATCAGTCAGAGCTCCCATACCTAGATAGACTTGACGCATTCATGGCACAAAGATTGGCCCCAGGTTTATATCTCCTCACCATTCACTGTAGGATGCAACCCGTTGTCTGGCATAGCACTAACATCATCTTCTGTAATGGGCCCAGCTTATATCTGCTCAACATTTGAACCTGTTGACTTCCTTAGCACTAAGATCACCTTGTAAATGGGCCCCAGGTCAAGTTACCTTAACATTCATTGTAGGCCTGGGATGTCGAGCAAACTGTTGAACTTGCAGCAAGATCAGCTAGATGTAGAGTTTTGATAAATAAGCAAAAATATACAATGGGCTTGGACCTTTAACCCTAATTGTATTGCAAATAGACTAGCACAAGTCCATTGACTTGTAAATGACTGAGTGCAAGTCAAAATCATTGTGACTGTAGGTCTAGACTCAGTTTCATCAAGTAATCTTTTGGGATAGAGTACCAGTCAAACCACAATCAGATATGAAGGCCACTTTATACAGTTAGCACACTTGTCATTGTCATGTGGGTGCCAATCACATTGCATCTAAACAGTTCCAGCACCACCACACCCTCAGTGCAGAGCGTAGTTTGAAGAGACATCTGAAAATGGGTTGGGGAGGCTAGATAAGCAGACATTAGACAAACCGTAGCAATGAAAATCCCCATTAAGTCCAGGCTTGTCATCCCAAAGAGTGTGTGGGACATTAACATACACAACCAGACACTTACACTACTCTCACTTGTAGCTTTCCTTCCAACATGGCCCCCAAAGGGATTATGGCAGCCATTTTGAATTTTCTTTGATGCACTTAGAAGGGGACTGATAAGTTTATGGTCCGGAGACAAACCACTTGAGAATTTGTAGGTATTTCCTTACAATGTCAGATGACATTTTCTGAAGTGTCATAAGATGGCAATAATCAAGAGGAAATGAATGCAATGACCTTTTTCTCGCCTGGCATCCTTGACTGATGTGTGTTTTCAACCAAAGAACATTTCAGGTTCAACTGTTGAGTATTGTATGGAATCAGTTGATCCAAAACCTCTAGAGGAGCAGCAATGCTTTCTTTGCATTCTCTTAAGTCATCAGTGTTGGTTATGAAGTATCTGCGTATTCCAATGTCATCAAAATAATCAATATTCTGTGTCTTGTAGCAGTAACACTTCAGACAATGTTTTCAGGTGAATATAGAACCCCTGGGACATGAATAGTGTATGTTGGATAAACTTCTAAGAAGGTCCTAAAGGGATTTGGGGTTAGATGGGTCCACAGCAGCCTCTGCTTAATGTAATATACTACTCAAAACATGTTAAGGACCATCCGATTCTTTCATATCACTGCAACAGATTAACTGTAGTAATGTGAAAGAATCGTGTGGACCTTAATATTTTATTGTAGTGTAGCTCAGTAGGGTGATCAGGCTTGGTGACATGATTGCATGTGATCTGCCCTGAGATTGTGAGCTCACAGTATCAATCACTGGTTTGTCTGGTCTAGATTATTAACATTGCTGAAAGTAGAGTTGACCAACAAACATATCTTTTTGAGATGTTTATCAATAAATATATATGGTATATACAGTTTTGATTATTGTATGTAAGATCATTGTTAGTGTAAGCATTAGACTATAGATGGCTTTAGTATGAGAATGGATTTGAAAGAAGTATCAGGATCCTTGTATCCCCCCCCCCCGAAAAAGCGTGTTACAGATGCATTGTTGGTCGAATAATCAAAGGCAAAATAATAGTTTTGCAGTTGTGCGATTTGGGCTTTTAGTCGATCGGTCAAGATATAAATGATATGAACAGTGTTAAATAACTTCTGTTATATATGTAGCCTTAATATTTTATGAAGAAATTAAAAATATGTGTTAACTGATGAATCATTTAATCTGTCAGCAATAATTCTCTCTTTAGAACACTCTGCAGGAACATTACATTTAACTGCCATCTCTGATGAGACATCCATATTGTTCCATTAAATATTTGAACTGAAATATCTCCCCAAAAAGGCTGCAGTTTAAGCTGTCCTTAATAATGGATCCACCACGACGAAAGAATCAGAACCACTATCCCAATTTAGGTACCATCAATTTATCTTTCGAACATTTAAGTAATTTTTTCTCACGAATATTACAGATTAATTCATCTCCTAAAAGCTAAGGACAAAAGACCTCACGTCTACTAAAAGATGCTGGAGAAACCTCCATGCAGATTAATGGTCTGGATGGGGATGACGAAGATTGTGAGAGGCCTTCTGATCATTTGGTAGCCAACTGTCAATGAAAATAACACATTTTCAGAACAGCCTAGGTAATGGACTGATGGTAGTTGGTTTCCAATCGAGTATAGTCTAATTGTGTGGAATCCTTTAATCAGAACAGATGAAATGCATTTGTACAGAACGTTAAAGTGCATGCATTTATTAGGCGGCAGAACTACGTATTGATTCAGAATGGAAGGGAAAGGGTGACGAGAAGTTTGCCAATTCGCATGTAACGTTGTCAAGCAGGGCCCGTCCACCTACTTTCGTTTGCAGCAATCTCATTGGAAGTCCCGCTTCGTCACGCACGAAAATTAGTCTGTAATTCTTGGAGGATTTCTTCATTCTGTTGAGATGGTCTGTGGCGGTCTGACGAGGTCTGTGAGATCAACCATTCAAGATCATACTTATGCTAGTCAGGCTGTCATTGAATTAGGTCTCAACAACAGAAGATCGATACATTGAAGTTCATCCGCAGTTTCGGAGGTTGATCCCACATCCATATCACTTCCTTACAAAACAAATCAGATTGGGTCACAGCTTCGGTGTATAGGAGGTCTTAATTCCCATCTGTTGCCTCCATTTTAAAGATGGAACTGAATGATGCTGGGTCACAACCCCTCTGTATCTAGGGCAGACTGGGAAGAATATTATCACTCCCTTGAGCTATTTGATGACAAAGGATTTCCGGTGGTTTTTGCCTTCCGACAGCTGTTACTTGTCAGTACCCTAGATTTGTCATCTTGAGCATCATCCATGTTGTTTTTGTCCGTGTTTTTTTTCAAATGTGAAGGTTTTGTATCAGTCAAAGTAAAACACACTGTTGATTTTGAAATTCTTGATACATTTGATGTCTGTAGATCATTTTCAGGACTTGAGAATGATATTGAATTTTGTTTATTCTTGTGTAAATGTTGTCTTTCAAGCAAATGATATTGCACAGAGAATCTTTATTTTGTTTCAAACAAATATTATTATTTTTTAAATTTTGACAATTATTTCCAAATGTTATTTTCATTTGGTTATCTTGTAATTTTTATCATGAGATATGACTTAATAGATTGCAATGACTGTCAAAGTGTAAGGGATGCCCTGTTTATGAAGTTGCTCATTTATAAATATATATACCATGGATATTTATTTGTACAAATTGCAGTTAATTTTAAATAACAGGTTCATCTTTTATCAATTATGTGATAAAAAGGCATGTAACATGGAAAAAGAATTTTTGATATTCAGAAATTCAGGTAAGAGGTGACTAACGGGATCAGGTGGTCAGGCTTCCTGACTGGATCGATGCTCATGATGTCAATCACTGGTCTGACTCGATTATTTACAGACTGTCGTCATATAGCTGGAATATTGCTGAGAGTGGCGTTAAACAACAAACAAAACATACTAAACAAAACTGAAATTCAGTTTGAGACGAGTTTCAAATGTAGGTCAGATTCTTCTGAATTACACATCCGATGTTCTTGCCAGTGTAGCTGCACAGCAACAATTGATACAGGCTGCCTGATACTTCAAATGGTGCTGATGTACAAATTTGTGTTTGCTGTCTTTGCTTGTTGTTCAAATAACAAAATCCACTGTCAGAAACATGTTCAAGTTCAGTGCTATTATTGGTGTCAGTCTTTGATCTTAACACTTGTTATTACTTCTGCAAGGATAATAGGATATTTGTTTTTGAAAGGATTGTCATTATAGCATTCATGCTGGTTAAATAATGCAAGCCATACCCAAGGTTATCTGGTCAAGTGATATGTGTGTGGGAGGGTAATTTTTAAAACAGTTTTTTATACATCCAGGTATTTTATATGTTATGTATAGATCTAACAGTTTTTGTGTTTCTTTCCAAATTACAGCATTGATTATCCAATGCGTTTTGTAGAAATATTATTCTGTTGTCCATTTCAACTAATCAAGTCATGGAACAAATATTGGCATATGTTTGTTTGCCTTAGGTAAATATTTCAGCTATGTTTATTTGTGTGATGTAAAAATTAAACTTGGTATTTTTTTGGTGTGGAGCAATTATAGTGAACTCTTCTTTTTCAGTATGGAATAAATTAAGGATCAGGATGTATTTAGATTTGAATTCTTATGGCCATTATCACGATCAGTGTGTTTAGAGTCGCTTGCCCCTGATGTTGTATAAAGTTATCAAATACAGATCTGGTAAGGGATGTGGACAATTATAGTGACAAAAAATATATTTGTTCTTTTTCTGTTGGGCCTTGATATCTTTTGGGCCTTTATATCTGTTGGGTCTAGATATCTGTTGGGCCTAGATACCTTTTGGGCCTAGATATCTGTTGGGCCTAGATATCTATTGGGCCTTGATATCTGTTGGGCCTAGATATCTGTTGGGCCTAGATATCTATTGGGTCTAGATATCTATTGGGTCTAGATATCTGTTGGGACTTGATATCTATTGGGCCTTGATATGTGTTGGGACTTGATATCTATTGGGCCTTGATATCTGTTGGGCCTAGATATCTGTTGGGCCTAGATATCTATTGGGTCTAGATATCTGTTGGGACTTGATATCTATTGGGCCTTGATATCTATTGGGACTTGATATCTGTTGGGCCTTGATATCTGTTGGGCCTTGATATCTGTTGGGTCTAGATATCTGTTGGGACTTGATATCTATTGGGCCTTGATATCTGTTGGGCCTAGATATCTATTGGGCCTTGATATCTGTGGGGCCTAGATATCTGTTGGGCCTAGATATCTGTTGGGCCTAGATATCTGTTGGGTCTAGATATCTGTTGGGACTTGATATCTATTGGGCCTTGATATCTGTTGGGCCTAGATATCTTTTGGCAGATAAATTGTGGCAGATAATCAACTCTCCAGATACATTTTATATCATACAAGCTCCATTATTCAATTGACATTGGAGTTGATTAAAAAATATATCAAAACATCTAAATTTGACATCAAACAAAATCTTAAAATAAAATTGTAAATTTTTACCTGAAATATTTTATTGTGATGTAATTATGAACAGATTATTGTATTACATATCTTCTTATGAATTCAGTATATCATTTCAACAAGTTTTTAATCTCTTGTGGCCTGAAATGTTTACCATTATGGCGCTTAGGTACCTTTTTGTAAAAGTCTTTGCAAGGCTTGGGATCTCAGCCTGGTCCAATACTTGTTGCCTCCAGACATGATTCTTGCTTAAAGACTTGTAACACCATACGCTCCCTCACGCACTCAATCCCAAGTAGGACACTCAAGTAGGTCATGTCTTTAGACTCTCCTCACTGTTAGAATGTTGATTAAAGATCAACTGACATGTGTTACATTTCTCCAAAGTTAATTCACCATTTAGGAACTGACAAATTTGTAGCACTTGCAGAAAAACTCCCCCTCCCTAAGTTCCCTGCAGAGGCACTTTAAACAAATTCCTGGATGAAACGAAGATTATCAATGTCTGCATACAGAGCATTTTGACCCCGAGACAGATGGATTGAAGGAGAAATGTGATCTCCAATTCTTCATCACGAACTGCCTTGAAGGTTGAGGACAGGTGATCAAAGATGGCGGTGTTCTCTTCAATCAAACTGCCACCAAATTTGGGGGCCAATCCAGCCTCAATCAGTATTCCTATCACCTGCTTCACCAAATCACTTTTCTTGAGCGGAGGCCAAGTTTTTGTGAAATCTAATCTTATGATGGTCAGGGAAACACTCCTGGCATTGCAGAAGTACAGTTAATGATTACAGGAGTTTTACAAAGACTAATATAAACCAGGCAAGTTTCCCATGGAAAACTATTTTATTTTGAAGTGACATTTATCCCAGTTAAATGATAATGTACTTATGACTATTTTTCTGAACTGGCGATGGTGGTGATGTTGTTTCTATGAGAATGAAACTGCAGTTATAACAGTCTCAAACTTCTAAAGGAGGCTTTATCCAGTCTTAATGGTTTGAAAATCTGTTACCCAACATTTTGAACTTACTTTTTGGTCAAGCTTTGATGGTTGAAAACTCTATACTCTTTAACACCTCCAAATCTCAAAACACATGTTTACCGACATTGTTACATGAAAATATATGAGTAACTTTCCATTAAACAAACAAAACACCTTTGCTATTAATCATTGGATTGTCTGATCCAGACTCGATTATTTACAGACCGCCTTCAAATAGCTGTAATATTGCTTTGTGCGGCGTTAAACAACAAACCAATGATGTCAAACACTGGATTGTCTGGTCCAAACTCTATTATTTACTTACTCACATCATATAACTGGAATATTGCTGAGTGCGGCGTTAAACAACAAATTACAAAAAAACAACAACAAAAAACACACACTAAAACAGTGCTTCTGATGTCATGAGTAATTAAAGCAGGTCTAATACCCATAGCTTTATTCTAAAAAAATAATGATATTTTATTCCTTAAAAATTAGTCAGTTGCTGAGTTGCTCACTTTTCTAAAAATGTTGGTGAAGCGCGATTTGAATTGGCAGCCATGGTCCAACCCAACTGTAGCCTCATTGGGAACACCTGATGATGACGAATTATGTCATCAAAATACACTAAATGGATTACAATGGCATTATTTCTAATCAGCAAGATGACAAATATGACGTAGCAGAGTTCGAATAACACGGAGGAAACGGAGCAAGGTGAATCCAACCTTAACGCTTTGCTTCGTCTCATTAGTTGCCTTGACAAATTTAATAGCTTTATTTGCTCAAATAATGAAGAGGAGACCAGTATTTAGCAATTTATGGACAGCTGGCATGCAACTCCATGTTGTTTCATTCCATCACTGGCAAAGTGGGACCTGTTTTTGGTGAGAGTACAGTTGACCTAAGGGTAAAGTGTCTTGCCACCTGGAGATTAGTGTGGCTTTACTGCAACATTTTTAATTAGATTTTGAGCAGAGAAGCCGTTTCAATGTAACTGTGTTAAAATATTGATCTGATGATGATGTGTGTTTTTGCGTGGATTTGTTGATATTTGTTTATGTTTTAAGGCAATTTTCTGAAAATGGGTTTAGAACATGAAGCTTTTAGCAATATTGGACCTTATTTTTAGGGGTTTTTTATATGGAAAAAGAATCTCACCTTCGTGTCTCTTGATATCAAATATACTGACACAAGTCAATAAAAGTTTCAAACCAGAGTTTTAAACTTTTAGTGATGAGTGTTCTATTTAACATCCAAACTAATTCTTAAAACTTTTTCAGTTTGTAAACTGTAATAACCAGTGTCTTGAGTGTAAAAAATGATAGCTATCCAGCTTCAGGGGCTGAGACATTAGTGATGTCATATGATTACGATGTCATGCTAACTGGTGATGTCATAATGGTCTGCCAAGCATTGGGATACAGTTTCTTTATAGCGCTGTTTCCTAGGAGATCTCACCCAAACAATACCTTCTGTATCCAAAAAAAGAAATTGACCCCGAACATTCTTCTAGCTGTAGCTTAAAAAATATCTAATCTTGATACAAAATCACAGCCACACACATCACACCCCCCCCCCCCCCCCCATAGAATATCAAACAGTTGGTCCCTTAAAACACTAGCAAATCAAATGTCATGTTCTATGGGAGATGCACCAATTAACAAATGTTCAATTTAAATCAAGATCTTGCCAATGATGAGCACCATAACATATGGCTATATTACGCCTGAATTATTTGACAGTAGTTTTGGTTTTATCATAGTCTAAGTTGGATTTCCTGAGCCTCATGTCCATTGATGAAGGATTATCTAATTGATATATTTGAACCATTGGTACCAGGGTTGACCAAAATGTCCTTGAATCCTTTCTTGTAGAACATTGACATATCTATGTTTATTTATCAAGGGAGGCCGAACTGATGCAGGAAGGTTACAGTTATTGCCATTAACAGATGACCATATTGGGTTGGAGCTACCGACATTGTTTGGAATGTCATTACCACCATTGTTGCAACCCTGTTCATGAATGCTGATGAGCCTGCTTGCTGGATGATGAATTTATAAGATTGCATTTCTGACAAATATTGGACTAAAAGCTTCTCTCTGATGTGTGTTTGTGGGACTGTTTTTTTTGTTTATATGATTTTATCCTTTAAAGATTATTTCGTCCCCTATGGACCATGGATCATAATGAAGGCAAAGCTTGGATTCAAACCCATGTTCAGCAGATGTAGGTATGGTTAAAAGGGGCACAACTCTGCACAGCAAATAATGGGTCTGATACAAGATGGCCACACTTGCCAAAGGATTAGGTCACTGACTGAAGAATTCTGTCTATGAACAACATATTTTAGGTCAATCTGTCACCACCAAGAAGGAACATTTAACCTGGGAATAGGGCTTAGACGAGTCCATATTTACAACCCGAGTACCCACCCCCTATTACCCGACCCTACCCGGGTACCCCCTGTAGGTCACAAGACACCATAATGTCAGTTTGGGAGTAGTTTGATCGTAGTCCTTGACAAAATGTATTCAGATACACGTATAAAACGATCTAGTCATGGATACACTGAAGTTGACTGAAGTTTTATCTTTATTTCAAACATATAAAAGTCAGAAGGAATGGGTGCATAGTCAGAAAGGAGTATGAACATTAGTGACTTGTAGTGAGTGAGTTTGGTTTTTAACGCCGCTTTTAACATTATTCCAGTTATATCGCGGTGTGTCAGCTTAATGTGGGAGGAAAGCCCGAAGTGATGCAGGTCTCAGATGTTTACCACTTCGGTGAAACCCACGAGCCGCGGTATGGAGCCGCGGTATGGAGCTGACAAACCCAGAAACATAATCGGGGCGAACCGGGATTCGAACCTACAATCATAGGTTTCTGGCCTGCCCAAGGGACGCAACTCTGCACAGCGAATCGCGGTGCCTTAGACGACTGGGCCACCTGGGCCACCTGGGCCACCTGTGCCCCCCCAGTGACTTGTAGTGTAACCATATAGAGAATTATTGTCATTAAACAATATCACATGACTAACCATGGGTCCAGGTAGTCCTGTGGGTACCCGGGTCCTTCTTAGTACCCACCCGACCCAAATACCCAAGTTACCCATCCCAGCCCTACCTGGGAACATAGACTGAATTTCAAATAGACAAAGATTCTACAATACTACTTAACCTGTGATAGCGATAGTGTGAGTGTCTAGACCAGGGTATATCAGACTCAGTGTTTGGAGATATGACGAGGACGCAACTTGGATTTAGATTTGACACATATTAAGCTTCAGTTTAAGAAACGAATGATCAAATCATGGTTAGCCCCGATTATGTTTCTAGGTTTGTCAGCACCATACCTGGGTTTCACCAAAGTGGTAAACGTCTGAGACCTGCATCACTTTGGGCCTTCCTCCCACATTAAGCTGACATGCTGGATATAACTGGAATACTGTTAAAAGCCAAACTCACTCACCATTAAGGAAATGTGCCCAGAGTAATTACAGAAGCTCTCTTCTTTTTGTCATCATAAAGTTTTTAATTTAGATTTTTTTAAAAAATACTTCAAATACAGACCGGCAAGCATCGATCAGTGCATGAACATTCAGTACATATACATGACATGGGTACATGGTATTTTAACCTTTAGAGTGAGTGAGTGAGTATGGTTTTACACCGCTTTTAGCAATATTCCAGGAATATCACGGCGGGGGACACCAGAAATGGGCTTCACACATTGTACCCAGGTCGGGAATTGAACCCGGGTCTTCGGCGTGACGAGCGAACGCTTTAACCACTAGGCTACCCGACCGCCACTTTAACCTTTAGAAATAGATGTAAGACAATTAGTTACAATGACACAAGAGTGCCATCTCCTCAGCAGGAGCTTGACAAGGCAGCCTGTCTAGCTCTTATAGCTATGTAGCATGGACAGTGGTGTTTTTTTGACAGTTTGATATGCCAAGATGCCTTCTACTCATACTTTGACCTTCAAGTCATTGCCACTTTACTTCAGCCTTCTTGCTGAAGGCTTCATTCTTCATGATCGCTGCTGAAACATTAATGATGTCTTTAACACCCTGTAGTCGTGTCTTCAGTGAACATTGTTCTGTATTGCTTTTTACTTGCCATTTAATTTGTCCAAAAAATTATATGGGTCAATGTTTAGAAAAACAAATGTGTTTGTTTAATAAGGATTTTGAAATAACTGGAAATGTTGAAAGTTGAAAATGTGAACTGAAGTGAAATTTTGTATTTAAGATGCCATTGTCTGTTTATAACAACCTTATATATTGAAGCAGTCTTTGGGATTTGTTTTGGCAGCTAAATGTTTAGCTTGTCGTAAATGTTTAGTTCCTAGACTAACCTGTTAATTTGTGTGCAAAAGGATAACTGAAGGTTGGCAAAGAGTGTCCAGGAGACATACAGCGGTTACAAAGCGAAACTTATTTTAAATTAATAACCAAACAATCCTGGCAATTATTTAGGAATATGTTTTTTTAAGTTTCAATTAAATTTAGGAAAGAAATCGAAAAGCGTATACAAAATCTTACAAGGATTTTCTTCATATGCCAAATATTTGTGTTTTGGAAAACATTGGTCTGGTCTAATTTTAACCATTGTGAGTGAGCTGTGTTTAATGCTGCTGTTAACACACAGTATATTAACTCCGGGCCAACCAGTCCTTGTTTTGACCCCTTAATGCCAAGGCCGGCAGGGTAAATAGAAGTACCATCTCTTATTGTCTTTTGGTATGCTGCTGCTTAGGATCGAACCCCCATCTTTCCGCTCTCCAGGCAGACACTCTATCTACTAGACCACAGAGGCAGTCTGTTGACATGTAATATTTAAGTAAGAAAGACTGTTTACGGTAACAGCATATAATTAAAAGTATATATATTGTATGAATTTTGTGTTAAGGAATTTCACCATCTGTTCGAAGGGTACCTGTTAAAAGTTGTTTAACCAGTATCCTGTATAGTTTTAATATACATGGGGTCTTAATGCAAGCTGATACTGCTTAATCAATATTGTGACATATTGCGCATTAGTTTTAACTGATTTCTGAAAAAGGCGTCTTTAATTTCAGTTTTGACAGGAGTTCTCAATCCGTGACTGACACGATATCAGATATAATGATAAGAACTAGATTCTGTTGTTCTCCAGAGAGACAGGCACGTCCGTTTCAGATTCATCATTGTGCCATGATTGCCAGTTTCTATTAAACTTACATCTCTCTATAATAACTCTTTTAGCAGAGGGAATTATGTTTCTTCCAGTATCATTTTAAAATGAATCTAAAAAGATTTAATTAGCATTGAAGAGGATGAAGTATGATAAGGCCTCTATTCGGCCCACTGGAAATGTCAAATTTGAAAGTTAAATAAACTTTTACGAAATGTCAAATTTGAAAGTTACTGAAGACCTTGAAATGTTATCAATAGATGGGTGAAGTACTGAGAGGAATATTTATTGCTTTTATATGAAATTAGTTTTAAGGAAGATGTGACCGGACTGAGTAATGTGTTTTACTCTGATAGATGTAGATAGGTGATATTAGATTATTGATGTCTGAATCCATGATGGGAGAGATGGCCATGTCTTCATGAAGACGACGAATAACTTCTTTGACAGGCATTTAGAAGTACTAAGTAAGGATAGGAGTTATGGAGGAACAACTTCTTTATTACAAATAAGACGACGTTTCGGTGTAGGTTCTAACACTGTTATCAAGCAAGTGATGATAACGCTTGATAACGGTATTAGAACCTACACCAAAAAGGATAGGATTTATGGATGAACAACTTCTTTATTACAATTAAGAGCGACATTTCGGTGTAGGTTCTAACACTGTTATCAAGCAAGTGATGATAACACTTGATAACGGTATTAGAACCTACACCGAAAAGGATAGGATTTATGGATGAACAACTTCTTTTTTACAATTAAGAGCGATGTTTTGTTGCAGGCTCTAACACCATTATCAAGTGGTAGAACCTACACTTACACTCTTAATTGTAATAAAGAAGTTGTTCATCCATAAATCCTATCCTTACTTAGTACTCCAACTTCTATATGCCTATCAAAGAAGTCTGAATCCATGCCTGAATAATCCGAAAAAGTCTTATTGCTCCTTGGAGTAATCCTTTTATTTAAAGACAATTTTAAAAACTTTAGGATGGGAAAATGTAATGTTGTAAATAACTGTCATTTGGTCAGATTAGGTTAGATTTTCTGTGAGTTTGTACCTTGACAGTGAGGGACAAACTGTATGAACATTGGCGCTTGTGATGACGTTCAAAGAGTGTTTGACCCTCACCCTCTAAAAGTTCATAACTCAGTTAGCTGCCACTGAGTGAAAGACAGTTTTTCGGGTTTTTTATATCACTATTTGGTGTTGCTTAGCATGTTTTACATTTTGTATGTGTGACCTTCAACACTGACATCCATATAACAACTGACTGAATTGAGCAAAAAAATGTCTTCACATGACCTTCAGGACCCGTGAAGATCCGGGGTAGAATAGGTCTTCAGCAACCCATGCTGGCCGTAAAAGACGACTATGCTTGTCTTAAGAGGCGGGATTGGGTAGTCAGGCTCGCTGACTTGGTTGAAGCATGTCATCGATCCCAATTGCATGGATTGATGCTCATGATATCAATCACTGGATTGTCTCTTCCAGACTCGATTATTTACAGACCGCCATCATATAGCTGGAATATTGCAGAGTGTTGCGTACAACAACAAACCAACCAACCAACATGACCTTTAGCAACTTTTATTGTAGTTTGGTTTGTGTTTGATGAGAACAAAATGCATTTTTAATACATCATCATAAGATGGGAAACTGATGGTGTGAACAATCTTAGTAAGAAGGTCCTGTGACAATCGTTCATGGTACATTGACTTCAAGTGCTAGACGCCAAACGGGGCAGAGTGCCGTCACTGAACATCTGGCGATATGTATGTGTCAGTCATCATTGCTGAATTGGCCGACCATTTAAAGGTGATATTTAAGGTTTTAAAGATATGTCAAATGGGCACTGAAGTGAATTCATAGATAATTACAGAATGCTGTTGACTGTCAGTCTGGGTGAAGCTCTGAGTGAATCATTTTGTTTGCTATATTCACAAGGATGGGTCGGAGCAACGATATTCTATCACAGACATTCAGTCCAAACCTTCCAATGTTTGGAGAAACCCTGGCGTAAAAGATTAAGTGTCCAGCTGATCATTATTGGTTCTGTATGTATTCATGCCAGGGAATTCCAAGAGGTTCCTAAAAATGTTGAAAAAGTCCAATAGCGCTCATGTGATTCTTAGAATACATTCTCATGATGTTGTTCATTTTGAAGGTTTTTGACTGGCTTCTCATGCAATGGGAATGCCGTATGTCATGTATACTTCACATTGAAAATCATCCCTTATTGCACTAACTTCATCAGGTGGTTTGAAATGAATGTTGTTTTATGCCATAATTTTCAAAAGATTAACAAACGGTAAACTGCCGAGCAATGGAAAGTATGTTCCCATATTTGATGGTGGCTCAATATCACACCAACAAGTAATGGTTATTTGATGGTATTGTGTTTGATAGGGGTATCATAGTTGTGTTTTTTTAATCGCAGTGTTTCAGCCACTCATTTAAGCCTTTTAATGTTTTGATAATGTTTGTAATTTTTTTTATCAAATCTATTTTTCAAATTTATACTTTCTTTTTTCTGGCAGGTTAAATGATGTTAGACAGATATAAAATGTCAAGTCAGCAGTAGCCATGTCAGCGTAGTTGACAGCGTGAGCAATGATCCAACAACTATCCTACAATGAAGTTTGAAAATACTTGATTCTGATTGGTCAGTCAGAGGTTTCAAATCACAATAACCACCTCTTATTGAAACAGCTATTTGATAACCACATCATCATGGAAGCTGAAATTTATACAAAAGTACATCTTTCTCAATCAGTATCGACACGTATTATAAATAATGGTATATACACTTGTAGGTTACAAAATGCAGAGGCGGTCAGATAGCCTCGTGGTTGAAGCATTTACTTGTCATGGCGAAGACCTAGGTTCGATACCCGTCTTGGGTAAAATGTGTGAAACCCATTTCTGGTGTCCCCCGCTGTGATATTGCTGGAATATTGCTGAAAGCGGCATAAAACAATACTCACTACAAACTGCAGAGTTTGTTGGAAGAAAACAGATAGATATTGACAAAGGGAGTGTATTTCAGGATTTAGGGACAACAGAAAGCTTGAAATTTGGCACTCTTCTTTATCCAAGAATGATGTCATATCAACTGCATTACAATGAGTCACATCTTGCAAAGCTTACTTAGTTTTCTGTAAGGGATGCCAATCTCATGTTTGCTTACGAAGTACCTACCGGTATGCTACAGGATACATTTGCCTGTCATATATCTGAGTAAAGAATTACCATAGAGCATATGCAACAACATACTTTATTCAAATCAACAACACACAAAACATTGGACTCAGCCCATGGCGTTTCATCTTCACTGAGACCGCCTCCGTGGTCTAGTGGTAGAGCGTCTGCCCAGAGAGCACAAGGTACGGGGTTCGATCCCCGGCCGCGTCATACCAAAAGACTTTGAAAGGTGCTACTTGTTGTTACCCTGCCTAACGCTCGGCATTTAGGGGCTAAAACAAGGACTGGTTGACTCAGAGTCAGTATACCGTGTCTGAGTGGGATATTCATGTTAAACTGTGGCATGGTATCTCAGTGTGCTGGCACTACAAATCGGCATCTGTCTGGACTTGTACAAGCAGCCACACACACACACTCACACATGTGCATGCACGTTGCTATATAAGTGCAATAATCTTGGACGCGATGTTAAACCCCATTTCACCTCACCTCATCTTCACCATATTTTCTATGTAGAGCCAGATTACCTGTAGCTTTAACTGCTTTAAATTTAACATTTGAAACCTCAAACTCCGAGTTCGGTTTCAAGTTAACAGTAACATAGCTCTATGTTGAAAGTATGGCCTTAGTCAGGTCAGGTCAGGCATTCTACCTGTCGGATCCCAAGGATCCCCCAGGTCCTACAGGAAAGATGGGATGCTGCGGATTTATTCTTCCCTGGAATATCGATGTAGTTTTTACTTTAGCAAGAAAACTCAAACTGGTATTCGTAGTTTATGTTGCAAAGATTTTCAGTGAATGATTCGCAATGAATCTGACTGAAAATAATCACACAAAGAGTAAAACACTAAAACATTAAGTTGATAATAAGGTGAAACACTGAATTCAGTTTAATTTATAGTGATGTGCTGTCAGTTTTAATTAGTATCAAATAAATTGTCATTATGATGTTTATAAAAAATTACTTGTATTTTTCAGTGTCCATGAATGGGCGGACCAGTTTACGGCAGATCTTCTGGAACTTGCCGATATCGGCGCTGGTGCTGGCTGCTTGGAGGTAGGCATTTACATGTATTTAACATTCATTGAAAACAAGCTCCTCTCAACTGAAAACACTAGTTCAGTCATTGACCTTGTTATTTTATCACATGGTTCACTTTGATTCTTTACCTGTACACCAGGGTTGATGGTAAAATAAACATAAATAATAAAATTTACAAAATGTCAGATGAAATAAAGATCAATTACAAAATTGTATCAAAAATCAAATGGTCAATTTCCTTCCTAAATATATCTACTTTTGTCATCATTGAAATTTGTCAACAGAATTTGTTGAAAGAAAATAGACTTCAAAATTTGAAAATGTTTTTTTATTCATGAAATGTCTTTTTTGGTGCAGTTTTGAATAAAGTCATTAGAATAAAATGCCATACATCACCTTCTACCTGACACACACAAGGCCAAGGTCATATCCAAGGTCATGTCCCTTATGAAGTATTTTCTTGTCAACAGTTTGTCAACAAATTGTTTCACGTTGTGAAGAGATATGATATTTTGTTGAGAAACTGTTGACGCCAAGTTGAAACCTTGACATTTTGACTCGTTATGACATAGTTACATGGCATAAATATTTTATATTGTTTTGTGCATGAAAAGGCCTTGTGAAGAGTACAAATGTATTCTTGTCTGAAAATGAAGCCGACACCAAGCGTATATATACAACACAATAGGCTGAGCTTATCCGCAATGCATTTGGTGCAATGATATCATGAATACCGTTTGCTGTATGTCAAGCTATACCCACTGGTATATATTAAGCCATACCATGTCAATAACATGTCCCAACTTGTGAAACATGATTTCATTTTCAGCGGATCATTCGAGGATCAACTGTGTTCAGATTGCCAGACATTAGGTCTGGTAACAAGATATGTTTTCTGAACTCATTTCCGTGGGAGAGCAAGTCTGGTCCCTGATATTTGCTTGACATATTTGAGTTCCCCGAACATGAGATTTGTAAGCATTGGCTTGTTGAACCCCAGTTTGACTGACAAGCCACCATTACTTTGTATGCAAAATGTACCAGTATGTTAATTTAGCAATTTAATCAGTATTAAGAGCATGCAATTTTTCTAACCTAGATATTTCTAAAGGCTTTGTTTTTTAATCTGTCAAAATAAGAAGGAAGGTGTTATTGTGCATTTTATTGCAGAATTGGTACTTGTAAACTACTGTGCCAAATGCACACTTAACTGTTGAGGCTTATGCAGGGCTGAACTAATGCTAACAATTGTACATAAATGTATTATTAATAGCATTTAACTTTTTGAAATATATTAACAACAAAAAACGTTCATCTGTAAGAAAACAGTTTACATTACTGTAAACATCTGTGAGAAAATAGATGAAGTCATCAACCTTTACGTATTTTCCTTAATTTTAAAAATACTGTGACATTAAATTGATGGTGTCATACAGTGGTGTCGTGCAAGGTTACAGAGTAATGATGTCATGCTACGAGGTTACAGTTCAGTGATGTCATAGTTTAAAGATGTAGCCTTGATCTCTCATGCCCTTGGGCCATATGCAGTCTGTTGTAAAATGGGATCTGATTCCATGTGTGTGGTGATTACGTTGTATAGTTCATGATTTGGCTTTGAATGTGTGCTTTTCGGTTTTATCAGTTCATACTGGCGATAAACTGGCCAACAATATGTCATTTAATGACTCGACACACAACAGTTGCATTGTGAACACAAAACAATACAACACAAGCTCACATCTTTAAGCAGGCAGTCAGGTAGCCAAGTGATTAAAGCGTTGGCTCATCATGCCGAAGACCTGGGTTCGATTCCTGACATGGGTACAATTTGTGAAGCTCATTTCTGGTGTACCCCGCCGTGATATTGCTGGAATATTGCTAGAAGCGGCGTAAAACCATACTCACTCACTCACTCACATCTTTAAGCATTAGTCCCATCGAGGACATGATTAGCTTCAGAATTACATGGACATTTCTTAATTTCAAAGGAATTATGAAGGAGTAAGGATATTAAAATTATTCAGAACCATGCATAAATATTCACCACAACCATTTTAAGCTGTTGAAATGTTGACCTATTAATTCAGTTTTTGACCTACTGATTATACTGACATGACATGACATTGCATGTCAATAAAGGGGAAAAAAACAAAGAAAAAATTCACATTGCAGTTGCCATTGTGCATCATGTTTTTCTTTCCCTTGATATAACATGTTATCCTATAATGTATAGTGCTATCAATGTGATTAACCCAATCTGATAACTTGGTTTCAGGATCTGATAAATACGAAAATGAGCTAGGTCACCTACAGGAACTACTTTTTGTAAGATCCATACATCGACGCAGTGCCTTCTTGCTGAAGAAACTGCTGTGTAATATTCCCAGTACGTTTGGCTGCAAATTATTTGTCACTGTATTATAATTAGGGCGGTTCACTCAGGCACTGTATTCCAACACGTTTTCTAAAGTTACTTTAGTGAATGAAAATATAACTTACAGGTTTTTTAAATTGTGATTAATCTCCTCCTTTTATGTTCATACTATATATTAAGAATAGAAATATGAACTATGCTCACCAAAGGCATGGTAATACAAGTTTTGGTCCAAATATATAATATTTACGATACAGAAACATGCGTTGTTTTTTTCCTTCACAAAGGCTGAATCACTTTTACAAAAAATGCACTGTGTTTTTGCCCCATGTATCTGAGAGGAAATCTTGGCAAGCCAATATGGAGTATTTTGATTACAACAAGGCAAAGTCTTCACACACAGCTCCAGCTGCTAATGAAGCGAGGTCACAGAAGTATTGGGTGATTTCGTATGTACCAGCATGTGTTGGGGTCGGATGTGTCTGTCTGTGGCTCATGGGAGTTGTTATGTCTGTGTTCTTTGAAGGAGAAAAAAATCTGATTATTTCTTCACCCCAAGCAAGTACACTTCGATCGCTTGTAAAACGCGGATGTTGGTTTAACCTGGTGAAACGGCGACACTGTGAAAATGTTCAGCTGCGGTTATGTTACGAGCCTTGCTACTTATTTGAACTTCACCGGAACCTCTTGACCTGATTAAGAAGTGACCTGATTATGAAATGACCTGATTCAGAAATGAAATCCTTCTTATGGATGCATGCACTTTAATAATAGAACAAGATATTAAATTTATCTTTGGCATACATACACAATGGTTTCTACAGGGAGAATCTTAGACTTGCATCTATCTCCTAAAGAAATATTCCATAATATTTTTATAACATTGGCAACATTGTCACAATTTCAGAACATTATTTTTTTATGAGCTCTGATATTAAATCCTCAACGATATTGATTTGAAACCGATCTGCAGTCTGTGAAAGACAGCGATGCATAGTTGTAGAAAATGAAATCATGGAAGCAAGGGGAGGTTTAATTTCTCCGTTGGCTGGTGCCGATGCTGAGATTCAGGGCAGCATGTCCAATGTCTGACATTCAAGGCTTTATGACTTTGTACTGTTGGCAGAACCTTGAGACTTGGCAAGTGTTCGACATCGGTCAATAACTCAGCACTAAAGTTGGCCAGATTGCCTCCACACCATGGAAAGTAATGTGATGTAGTGTTGTGCTATTTTCAAATTACTATGCTTCATTTCTTGCACATTACACAGCACCAAACCAGCATTGTTGGGCAGGTAGTTGCTGTCTACTTTGGACAAGCTATACTTGTTCATTATATTCTGAGATTGCTTTATACACCAGTGCTTGACAATGTTTCTTATGTTTTATTACTTTACGCCACTCTGTACAATTAGTTTCATGCCATTTAGCCTCACTCTGAAAACCCCATATCCTCCCTACCCCCGTTACCCTATATCCTATACCTCATCCTTGACCTAATTCCCACGTCCTTGACCTCATTCCCACATCCTGACCTCATTCCCACATCCTGACCTCATTTCCACATCCATGACCTCAGTTCCATATCCTGACCTCATTTCCACATCTTTTACCTCATACCCACATCCTTGACCTCATACCCACATCATTGACCTCATTCCCACCCATGACCTCATACCCACCATGGGCTTCATACCCATCCATGTCCTCATTCCTGCCCATGACCTCATATCTACCCAGGACTTCATACCCACCCAGGACTTCATACCCATCCATGACCTTATACTCACCACGGCCCCTACCCTCCTCAAACCTCATACCAACCCCTACTCTCACCCCCACTTTCCTATACCATATCCATGACCTCATAAACACCCCTGCCCTGGCCCACTCCCTCAGACCTATGCCCACAATGACCTCATACCTGACCCCAAGAACCCATTCCAATCATTGCTTTTATGTTACCCAAAACTGACATCCTTTTTTCATTTCTATCTTAAATAACATTCTTAAACTTTTTACCTTTTGTTCCTTTTTGTAAAGCAACATGTCAAATAAACATTAGTTTGTTTCTCAGGCATCATATATCCTTGAATGAATACATTTGAGAATGAAAATATCATGGTCTATATATTTCGGTTCAATTCCAAAATGGATGTTTTCACTCGACCTACTGAGAGTCACGACAAAAGACCTACAATGCTTCAAATTCTTTGAAATGATCCTTCACAGAACCATCAGTGCTAGAGCTCTTTGTTAGTGGTTGCTCAGGATCTGTTCACAATCTGTTTACGATCTGTTCACAATCATGTGACCTGGCTGGGATATCTGGGGCAATGATGATACTCCATTGACAAATCTACAAGGATGCCACTTACAGCATCAGAAGATGCCTTAGCCAGCTTCCTCAACACTTAACATCCCTTAGAGACAATCGTAGCACAGCTGAGCAGTGGTGGAGTCTGCAGATTACCGCCATCAGATCTGATACGTCTTTCATCATGGTTGCAGTATACACACTAACCTCACATTGGTCAGCATAGGATCACATAGACCAAAGTCTTTCACTGTAGAATCCTACATTAGCTTGATACGTCAAGTAGTGAATCAGCCGGTCCAGCTGATTATAAGTGACAACTCGAATCACACGTTTTCGTTCGCTCGCCTATAATTATTGGATCACAGCGGTCTTATTCATACTGCCGAATCTTTATATTCCTTTGTACAATCAATGAAGATTTGGCAGAAGTGAAGCTTTCCTGAGGACAATGATATGAAAATTTGGTAAAATTGATGCATTTTTTTATGACGAAGAAATCTATTTGATTTGAAATTGCAGGAGTTTGTCATTAATGGCGACCTTCAAAGGGAGGTGTCACAAATACTTTATATCATTGTTAAGATCCTTCTACTTTTAATGTTGAAATATGACAAAAGGAATATGTCATTTTAGGGAATATTGGAATGTTATTAACCATATTTTTTGCATGTTGAAATAATTAATCTCGTTTGAACAAAAATTGTGAAAGAGCTTTTTGCTATTGAACATGGCTTTCAAACATTTCTCTTGTCTGTAAATGACAGTGAGAAATGATTGTAATCTGTTTCATTTACAGTTTAGCAAAAGAAATTTTTATTTGTTTAACAGTGGGAGACCAGTAGCCCAATACATTATCACAAGGGTAAGGCATATTTTTACAGGGCTCGTTTTATGGTTTACTTTCGGACTGCCCAAATGCAGGGATGAGAATGTATATTTTCCTTTTTATCTGAAACATCTTTGCAATGGATCGTGGTCCATAATTTGGGGGTGTTTATGGGGGAAGCCATCATATTTTAACAAATTTGTGGTCACTAAAATTTGTGAAAATCTTGTGGATCTGTGGAAGATTAGTTTTTGAGTGAAAAAGTAATTTTTAAAAATAGGTTAATAAATAAGAGGTAGGTTTACTAACACTGCACACATGTCAACATATTCACGAAACTTTTTGAAGAACGCCAAACTGTCCGTTTCATTTCATTTTTTTTCGATATGTGGACAAGGACTTTCACACAAAAGTCAGTAAATATAAATCATCAACACAAGAAGACAAGCAGTCTTCATCACCCGTAGACACTGATTCCACTGGGCTTAAGATTCAAAATAGTGGTGTTCACGAAAAGCGCAAGCATTCCTGCCCTAACAGTAGCACCCACCTCTCACACAATTTGTATAAAAAGTAAGTGTGTATTTGTTTCCTGACAGCACATAGCAGTGAGTGAGTATGGTTTTATGCCGCTTTTAGCAATATTCCAGCAATATCATGGCGGGGGACACCAGAAATGGGCTTCTCACATTGTTCCCATATCAGGAATTGAACCCGGGTCTTCGGCGTGACGAGCGAATGCTTTAACCACCAGGCTACCCGACCGCCCCGCACACAGCGGTACTCCTGCCATATGCACAGTCAAGTGATGGACCAGAATATTCAGTGACAGGATAGCGAATTTACTGATTTAATTGAAACTAAAAACAGTATGTTAATTTTGAATTATATCTGTTGTGTACAAGTGCACAGATTTTGCACTTTAAGTAAAGAATTTGTTTTATAAAAAAATAACCATGAAATAAGTATGTGAGGTCAAAGAAGTCTACAAGATGACCATGAAAGCAAGTGGAATGTTCTCTTTTAGAAGGTCTTTCCTTATATACTGGCACTGATGGTCTCAGATGTAAGTCAATGTTTCTCTGACTTAAGATTCAATTGCATGCAATGTGAACCAATGTCAGTTTATCGACTCCTTGATTTTGGTATGCAGAAAATATCATCTAACCCCACTCTCCCATGTGGTGAAGGTACAGCACAATGCTACATGCTTCTCGGATGTTCGAGATCTGAATTCCATGTGTTGAGCCTGTGGAGAACAATAATTAAGGCCTCGTTCAGAGGGCAGCACTTGCTGATTACAGTATAGCCCACTTCTGTGACCTTGCCGTGGATGATAAGCTTTCCCTATGGGCAGGAGAGTCATCAGAGAGTTGGTGTGGGAGGATGGTGTAGAGACAATGAAACAGCAGGGTATTTAAAGGATTTGACTTGTCAAGCAGTTGGTCAGATCTGACCTTTGGTCATCCAGGTGGTTTAGGTCAAGCTGGACATTGGGCCGTTCCAGGCTCTGTTTCATGTAGAGATATTAGGGATAAGACAAGTGGATGTTTTTGTCTTAGTATTGAAGTTGTGGAATGGCCTAAGAACAGTATGAGTCATACAGATCTTGGGGTAAAAGGACATTACTTGTCAGGAGAGAGTATGGTTTAGGGGAAGTGAAATGGTCAAATGTCGCATTCAAGATTATTGCACTTAAATTGCGGTGTGTGTGTGCGTGTGTGTGCGTGTGCGTGTGCGTGTGGGTGTGTGTGTGTGTGTGTGTCTGTGTCTGTGTCTGTGTGTCTCTGTGTGTGTCTGCTTATACCAGTCCGGACTGATTTGTGTGTGTGTCTGTGTCTGTGTGTGTGTGTCTGTGTGTCTATGTGTGTGGCTGCTTATACTAGTCCGGACTGATTTGTGTGTATGTGTGTGTCTGTGTCTGTGTGTCTGTGTTTGTCTGTGTGTGTGTCTGTGTCTGTGTTTGTCTGTGTGTGTGTCTGTGTCTGTGTGTGCTGCTGCTTATACTAGTCCGGACTGATTCTGGTTTAAAGTGCTGACTGACTGAGATGACATGCAGGAGATTAACATGGACACCCCACTCAGACACAGTATCCTGATGACATGCAGGAGATTAACATGGACACCCCACTCAGACACAGTATCCTGATGACATGCAGGAGATTAACATGGACACCCCACTCAGACACAGTATCCTGACTCTGAGACAACTGGGGGCATGGTCGGCCCAGTCATCTAAGGCCTTGCGATTTGCTGTATGGTTGAGCCATTTGGGCACGCTGAGCCATGTGGGTTCACCTCGATTGTATTTCTAGGTTTGTCAGCACCATACCCGTGCTTGTGGATTTTTACTGAAGTGGTAAATGTCTAAGACCTGCCTAACTTTGGTCTTTCCTCCCACATTAAACTGACACGCTGTGATATAACTGGAATACTGTAAAAAGCGGTGTTGAACTCCACTCACTTACTCACTCACTGAGACAACTAGTCTATGTTAAAGTATTGAGGTTACAATAGTCATAGTGCTTTCCTCAGTGTTATGGTTATGGTAACTCTGTGACAGAAATGGGAGTTACAACATTTGTAGTGGAAAAATCACTTTACCGAAACATGGTGATAGCACTGTCCCTTAGGTTGTGTATTCTTCTGATATATATACTCACCACCAAAACACAAACCATAGAAACATATAGAGAAGTATGTGTGTTAAGAAGAGATGTTTTCAATGTATGCACTTAATGACAAAACTAACAATCAGTCAAGTTTTATAACAGCTAGTGTTTTTATTCTTATCACGATATGCTGCATGTGACTTCCAAACTTTACACGCTAATCCTGCACGAGACAAATGGTGCATCTTGTGTCATAGATCTATGACGCCACATGTGATGCATTCACATAACATAACAGTATGTTTGTTTGTGCATCGAATCAATCTAATATCTCTTGAATATGAGTAAATTCTTCATATATTAATCAACATGTATGTTATTTGCATTTCCTTGACGATGACTATACAATCCACATCCTTTGTCAGATATTAAGCTGGGATGCTGCATAATGCGATTGGATATGTTGTATTTGTTGGTTAACAACACAGGCCAATATACCAGCTTACTGGTAATAATTAAATAATTGAGTCTGGACAAGACAATCCTGTGATTGACAGAATGAGCATCGATCAATGCAATACGATGACATGCATCAAGCCAAGGAGCCTGCCTCTAGATACATTTAGTCACCTCCGCCACCAAGCTGCTGGAGACCTATGTCCTTACCCAGAATCCCTACAGATGTGAGGTGAGGTGAGGTGAAATTGGGTTTTAACGTTGCGTCCAAGATTATTGCGCTTATATAGCGACGTGCATGCACGTGTATGTGTGTGTGTGTGGCTGCTTGTACTAGTCCAGACTGATGCCGATTTATAGTGCTAGCTCACTGAGATATACCATGCCGCAGTTTAACATGAATACCCCACTCAGACACAGTATACTGACTCCGAGCCGACCAGTCCTTGTTTTAGCCCCTTAATGCCGAGCGCCAGACAGGGTAACAACAAGTACCATCTTTTAACGTCTTTTGGTATGATGCGGCCGGGGATCGAACCCCGGACCTTCCGCTCTCCGGGCGGACGCTCTACCACTAGACCACGGAGGTGGTCTCCTACAGATGTGATGTAATATGAGCCGCAGAAATGTCACTTAAATAGCTGGCATTTGTGCACTGGTTGAAGACATGGACCAGAGGTCTGCTTAAGATTAACATTGACGAGTGATAGTGCCACACCAACACATGAAGCTGAACTTAATCTACTAAAGGTTCTTTCTTCAAGCTTATTGTCCAGCTTCTGAGAAGCCTTGAGGTGCCAGTTTCCGATGGCGGTGTTAAACCTGGTCGCATGACATGGGTATATTCTATATATGGCTGGGATGCTTTTAGATTGAAGAGTGTTGTCTGTGTTTGTTTTTGGTTGTGTTTGATGTGTATCATTATGTTGATGTGAAACTATTTATTCTAACATTTAACATTGTTGATGTGCAAAAGCAGTTCAGGGTACTTTGGGCCATTGCAGTTACTCTATGGGTTAGATATAATCATACAGTTTCAGTAATCATGCCAGGATTATAGGACCATGATACTTCAATATTCCTGTTTTCCTGCAGAACTGTGTCTGTTGATGTAGGTTTGGATCATATGTCAAAATGGCTTCAATATTACGGTTTTCCCCAGAGAGCTGTGTCTGTTGATGTAGGTTTGGATCATATGTCAAAATGGCTTCAATATTACGGTTTTCCCAGAGAGCTGTGTCTGTTGATGTAGGTTTGGATCATATGTCAAAATGGCTTCAATATTCCTGTTTTCCCACAGAGCTGTACACGTGTCTATTGATGTAGGTAATTAGGATCATATGTTAGTAATGTGTCCAACATTCCTGTATCCATTTTTAAATTTACCAAGTTGTAAAGGCTGCATGGTGCTAAAACTGGTTTTAACTACAAGTTGTATAGATGGGTACCAGATGGGATTGTTATTGGTGTAAGTCCCACTCAGTAGATGGGTACCAGATAGTTTAAACAGTTGTTAGGTGTAGGTTCCTAGAGTCAGTACACTCAGTAGATGGGTACCAGATAGTTTCTACAGTTGTTGGGATGACATTCCAGTTGCCTAAGTGGGTACCAGGTGGGAATGTTCCTGGTGTCAGTCCACTCAATAAATGGGTGTCAGTCCACTCAATAAATGGGTACCAGATAGTTTCTACAGTTGTTGGGATGACATTCCAGTTGCCTAAGTGGGTACCAGGTGGGAATGTTCCTGGTGTCAGTCCACTCAATAAATGGGTACCAGATAGTTTCTACAGTTGTTGGGATGACATTCCAGTTGCCTAAGTGGGTACCAGGTGGGAATGTTCCTGGTGTCAGTCCACTCAATAAATAGGTGTCAGTCCACTCAATAAATGGGTACCAGATAGTTTCTACAGTTGTTGGGATGACATTCCAGTTGTATTAGTGGGTACCAGGTGGGAATGTTCCCGGTGTCAGATACTCATCTAGATGGGTAGCCATGAGAACAATGACCTTGGGCCAGGAAGGTCATGCAGCACTCCATCATGTCACAATGGTGGTACAACACTGTTAAAACAGCTGCAGACACTCCATCCAATCGGCACCTTTCACACAGACATCTACTGCATCCGTAAACCAGCACTAATTCCAACATAAGGATTTAAGGACTTTTTTGGATTTCTACTCTCCAGCTTTTAAGTCTCCATTGTCATTCATGTAATGCAAAACAAAAGCTTTTAGAGATATTTGCATGTGTAAGTGTGGTGTCATTGTCGCTAATGGTGACTCGTAGACAAGCAAGAGCCCTCCAGATGTCGAAACTAGGATCTTGCAGGTCAACTCCGATGCTTTACTGTCAAAGTGCTGTCTGGTCGTGGCAATACCACAGCCCTCCAGATCAGGGGGACAACTCAATAGATGCAAGATGAATGAGTTGAAATACACACAAACACCAAAGAACCCTTTTTTCTATTGCAAATTGGGAATAAATGAGACCATACACTGTTGAAATGTCACTGCTTTGATTTGTTTGGATACTGAATAATTGATTTGGAATTGGTATGCCAGTTCCGATTCAACTATGTTGATCATTATTCATCGTTTAAGGAGCCCTGACAGATATTAAATGGGGGATCGATTTAGTTAAATGATTTTCAAATACTGTAAACTGTAAATTCCTTCTTCGTTGCTGGAGGATTTGTTTTTTTTACTAGAAAGCCTCTGAAAATGTCCTTTGATTTTTCCTTAAGCTGGTAAAAGCTAATGCTGTACGTCTTGCGTCTAGGTAAATATTTCATTTAGGGGGAAGCACATGTCAGTGATGGTGTTTAGGGGTCACATAAAACGAGTTTATGTGGGATGAAGTTGCACATGAAGAACTGACTCTCCCTGCTCTGAGATTAAGTTATTTTGGTGTTTAGAACACACAGTAGAAGTATATGCAACATTTGTTGTTTTTATTGTGTACAACATTACAAGCAAGTATTGTGTGCAGCCTCATGAGCTACTGTACCTGCCAAAGTTTTGTGTAATACATCACGTGCAAGTATTGTGTGCAGCCTCATGAGCTACTGTACCTGCCAAAGTTTTGTGTAATACATCATGTGCAAGTATTGTGTACAGCCTCATGAGCTACTGTACCTGCCAAAGTTTTGTGTAATACATCATGTGCAAGTATTGTGTGCAGCCTCATGAGCTACTGTACCTGCCAAAGTTTTGTGTAATACATCATGTGCAAGTATTGTGTGCAGCCTCATGAGCTACTGTACCTGCCAAAGTTTTGTGTAATACATCATGTGCAAGTATTGTGTACAGCCTCATGAGCTGCTGTACCTGCCAAAGTTTTGTGTAATACATCATGTGCAAGTATTGTGTGCAGCCTCATGAGCTACTGTACCTGCCAAAGTTTTGTGTAATACATCATGTGCAAGTATTGTGTGCAGCCTCATGAGCTACTGTACCTGCCAAAGTTTTGTGTAATACATCATGTGCAAGTATTGTGTACAGCCTCATGAGCTACTGTACCTGCCAAATTTTTGTGTAATACATCACGTGCAAGTATTGTGTACAGCCTCATGAGCTACTGTACCTGCCAAAGTTTTGTGTAATACATCACGTGCAAGTATTGTGTGCAGCCTCATGAGCTACTGTACCTGCCAAAGTTTTGTGTAATACATCATGTGCAAGTATTGTGTGCAGCCTCATGAGCTACTGTACCTGCCAAAGTTTTGTGTAATACATCATGTGCAAGTATTGTGTACAGCCTCATGAGCTACTGTACCTGCCAAAGTTTTGTGTAATACATCACGTGCAAGTATTGTGTACAGCCTCATGAGCTACTGTACCTGCCAAAGTTTTGTGTAATACATCATGTGCAAGTATTGTGTGCAGCCTCATGAGCTACTGTACCTGCCAAAGTTTTGTGTAATACATCATGTGCAAGTATTGTGTACAGCCTCATGAGCTACTGTACCTGCCAAAGTTTTGTGTAATACATCACGTGCAAGTATTGTGTGCAGCCTCATGAGCTACTGTACCTGCCAATGTTTTGTGTAATACATCATGTGCAAGTATTGTGTGCAAGCGATCAAGCGATATCTACAGTGTCAAGCAATATCTGTACTGTAGATATCACTGCAATGAAATTGCATCACAATGCTTTGCAGACCATTGTGACGTCATTGGTTACCATGACATCACAATCAAATGACATCACTAATGGCTCTGCTACTGAAGCTGTTAGCAGTACTTTTTACACTTAAGACACTGCTTATTACTTTCTACAAACTTAAAAAGTTGGAAGAATGATGTTGGATGATAAATAAAATTTCACCCTCGTGTCTTTTGATATCAGATATATCAACACTCGTTGATAAAAGTGGAAAAAAATCCTCGGCAAGCCTCGGAGTTTTCCCACTTTTATCAACTCGTGTTGATATATTTGATATCAAAAGACACGAGGGTGAGATACTCTATTTACCAGTATTGTATACAGTATCAAACGCAAGTATTTTGTACAACATCATGTGCCAGTATTTTTGTGCAATAATGACATACCAGTATTATGTGGAATATCATGTGCAGATATTGTGTGCAACATTATTAGCCAGTATTCTGTACAACATTGTTTACCAGTATTGTATGCAAACTTATCAAATATTGTGTGCACTGTTTGTGGAATATTAATCCTAGTTGTGGGTTGGTTGGTTTGTTGTTTAAGGCCGCACTCAGCAATATTCAAGCTTTATGACGGCGGTCTGTAAATAATCGAGTCTGGACCAGAAAATACAGTGATTGATATCATGAGCATCGGTCCATGCAACTGGGATCAATGACATGCATAAAAAAGTCGGCGAGTCTGACCACCCGATCCCGTTAGTCGCCTCTTACGACAAGCAAAGTCGCCTTTAGGCAAGCATAGGATGCTGAAGACCTATTCTAACCCGGATCTTCACAGGTCATTAATCCTAGTATTAAATGCAACAGTCTTTTGTACTTTATGCAACATCATAATCAATATACTCAATCATTCAGTATCCAAAGAGATTGTGTGAAAAATTATGTCTGTAAGTATCTTTGGTAATTATGCCTACCATAATGTCTTGCAACCATATGCAACATTTTTACAGTAGTATCCAAATTACAATATTATACCAGTATTCGGTCAAAATGCAATACTACAAATCATTTCTTTGTTCACATCAGTCATGGTTCCATGTTAAACCCAGCACAGAAGCATTTCTTAAACCTTCAATGATTTCAATGTCACAGCATAGTAAAGTACTTCAAAAATTAATCTCCTAAGACAATATTATCTGATCCATGAACTTGGCAGCAGTTTTATCACACACCACTCTGGTCACTGATACTCTTGAGAGGCCAAATTTGCATCTTGGTGTCCAGTTGTTGGCAAATAGTCAACCATCTGGTCATAAGTGGATGGACAGTCACGTCCAGTCAAATCAATTAGAGGCAGATGATGCTTTTAAAGCTAATTATTCAAAGAAGTCATCAGAATGATTGTTCGTTTACTTCATTTGTTGCCTAGCAACGTACAGGAAGTATGTCCACTCCTGACATTGGCTCCGAGTCTGGGGAATTCCTTGTGCAAAATGGTCGGTCAGAACTGTGCCAGGGGTAGACAAGACATCAATTGATCCCTTTTGGGACAACAGCTCATCGTCCTATGATGAGAATGGACCGCTGTGGGCAGTGATAGTTTGCCATGTTTAACATCATTACTGTAATAAAGAGAAGGCAAACATAGAGGCTGTCATTGCAGACTCCCGCCAGTCATTTGGTCAAGGAGACAAGCACTTTATGGTTTGAATGGGATTAATTAGGAGAGTTGAACAGTGCAATTATGCTCTGTTGAACTTGCTGAATGGCTGGAGGTTGCTTGTGTGGCCCTCTTAATGGTTATTACACACTGACCAAAGGTCCATGTAATCATGTGTCTATATTGCCTTGCCGTACATGGCCCCTCTTCATGGACTAAATGCTCTTTTGAACATTCCTTTACCCCTTTGTATTGTCTATATTACCTGATTTCCACACTCCATAGACTGAATGTCCATTTGAACATTCCTACACCCCTTTGTGTTGTCTTTATTAACTGATTTCCACACTCCATAGACTGAATGTCCATTTGAACATTCCTACACCCCTTTGTATTGTCTATATTTCCCGATGTCCACACTCCATTGACTAATTATATATAAATACCCATTTGAACATTCCTACACCCCTTTGTATTGTCTATATTTCCCGATGTCCACACTCCATTGACTAAATACCCATTTGAACATTCCTACACCCCTTTGTATTGTCTATATTTCCTGATGATCACGCTCCATAGACTGAATGTCCATTTGAACATTCCTACACCCCTTTGTATTGTCTATATTACCTGATTTCCACACTCCATAGACTGAATGTCCATTTGAACATTCCTACACCCCTTTGTGTTGTCTTTATTAACTGATTTCCACACTCCATAGACTGAATGTCCATTTGAACATTCCTACACCCGTTTGTATTGTCTATATTACCTGATGTCCACACTCCATTGACTAAATACCCATTTGAACATTCCTACACCCCTTTGTATTGTCTATATTTCTTAATGACCACCCTCCATGGACTAAATACCCATTTGAACATTCCTACACCCCTTTGTATTGTCTATATTACCTGATGATCACCCTCCATTGACTAAATACCCATTTGAACATTCCTACACCCCTTTGTATTGTCTATATTACCTGATGATCACACTCCATTGACTAAATACCCATTTGAACATTCCTACACCCCTTTGTATTGTCTATATTTCCTGATGATCACACTCCATTGACTAAATACCCATTTGAACATTCCTACACCCCTTTGTATTGTCTATATTTCTTAATGACCACCCTCCATGGACTAAATACCCATTTGAACGTTCCTACACCCCTTTGTCTTGTTCATATTTGAACAACACAACAACAAAAAACAAAGAAAATTGGTAATACTGACTGAACAGTTACTGTAATAATAATATCCCCACTGTCCTTTTGTTTTGTTTTGGCTGCTTTTGACAGTATTTCAGTTATGATCAACCCTACTGTGTCAGATTAATGTGGAAGGAATTCCTGAAGTGATGTTGGTCTTAGACATTTACCACTTTGGTGAAACCCATGAGCACAGGTACTGTACATGTGTCAGATTAATGTGGAAGGAATTCCCAAAGTGATGTTGGTCTTAGACATTTACCACTTTGTGAAACCCATGAGCACAGGTATGGTGGTGACAAACCTTGAAAGATAATCAGGGCCAATCTGGAATTCGAAGCCATGATCACAGGTTTCTGGCAGGCCTAATGGAACGAACTCTGTACAAAGAATTGTGTCACCCTAGACAGCTGGCCACCTATAGCCATCACTTTGGTAATACAGCAGTGTCTCCTCCTGGGTAGGGGACCGCCTCCGTGGTCTAGTGGTAGAGCGTCCGCCTGGAGAGCGGAAGGTCCGGGATTCGATCCCCGGCCCTGTCATACCAAAAGACGTTAAAAGATGGTACTGGTTGTTACCCTGTCTGGCGCTCGGCATTAAAGGGCTAAAACAAGGACTGGTCGGCTTGGAGTCAGTATACTGTGTCTGATTGGGGTATTCATGTTAAACTTCGGCATGGTATCTCGGTGAGCTAGCACTATAAATCAGCATCAGTCCGGACTGGTACAAGCAGCCACACACACACACGTACATGCACGTCGCTATATAAGTGCAATAATCTTGGACGCGATGTTAAACCCCAATTCACTTCACTTCACTCCTCCAGGGTAGGACGTTGCCGACTAAATAATGAATCATTCTGTGTCTAATAACAGGTGAAAATAGAGTTAGCTTAAAATAAATATAAGAATATGAAAATCTCTGAAAATAAAATTACCAGTGCTTGATATTGGCTGATTTAGCCAGACAGTTGTTGTACCCATAATGCACTGGGACAGTTCCAGGATGATTCATGGGCATTGCTATTTTGACAGTAATGGCATCTTTTCTGAAGGTTAAAAAACACATTCCAAACATTCATTCCAGCAATAATTCGTCTCAGACGTCTGAAAATTGATTTTCCTTGAACGATTATGTCGGGTAAATATTTCTGTGGCTAAACAAGTTTTGTATGATGTTTTATGAAACTGAATGACTTGTGTAATCACATATCATGAAGGCTAAATTTCCAAAAACAGATTCACATTAAATATCCAATTAGAATATATTCATCATTAACTTTTTATTAATATTAAATACCAATCTTACGAAACATGATGTTTGTGTTAAAAATTTGATAAATGCTCATTTAGAAAATATTTTTAATTTTTTTTTATGCTTCTTATATTATCTGTAGAATGGAGGAAGGTTTTGCAACATTTCCCAACATGCCTTGCTCAAAATGTCAGTGTTAGAGCCATAAGTCTGTATAATTGCACAGTATGGTCATGTAATGTTTTCTGTGTAATCTAATGGTGAAATACCGCATTTTGGACTAGTTTCTTGGCACCAAATGGATTCAGCATTATTTAGGGTGTACAGAACCCCTCTTATTTTGAATTCATCCATCATTCCCTGTGTTCAACCATCTGCTTTTGTTTGCTGCTCGGTCGTGTTTGCTTGATGAGCCTTGAAATCGGACCTAAATTGTTTTGTTGCATCAACTCAGGAACTGGTTATGATGGTATAAACAACATATTGTCAAGTCGGCGTCTTCAGGGGGGCGGATATTGGCCTTAATGGTTATTTAGAACGTTATTGAAGAACTTGGAGAGTTATTGAGTGAGAGGCTGTCATTGGTGTTTGAAGTCGTTGTCATCACCAAGAATATTGCATGTCATCGTGACATCTTTTTTGTTATTGCAGCAGAGTTGTTCACAAAATTATCATTATCATGTTCACATAATAATTCCTGTTGTCATGTTCACAACATTATCATCATGTTCACAAAATAATCATCATTATCATCATGTTCACAAAATTATCATTCATCACTATCATCGTGTTCACAAAATTACCATAAAATGTTCATGTCTTGTCATCGTCATCCATATCATGAGTGGTTCAATCATACCATTTTGATGATTATTATTGATAATGACACTAATAAGATGAATAATCAATCATAATTATCATTATTAGTTCCATGAAATGTGTCAGCAGGTGTCATTATCACCAGGAAATCTTGCTATTTACATTACAATCAATACTGTCAAATGAATTTTCGCCTTGGATCAATATGGCCATCGTAGAAACCATCTTGAAACTGCTTTGAAGAGAACTCACCTCACAGCTGAATATTTTCTGAATTCAATCTGTCATTAAAAGTACGTAAGTTTGTACAAAATGGATTTAAAAAAACGGTCAATGTTGTTTCTTCCAAAGTTGACAATCCATTATGGTAGGCTCTTGTACAATTTCGCAAACCATTATGTTTCACCCTTGTAAAACTTTATTTCACGAACTAAGCTTAATAACCAATTTGGGCTAAAAGCACATACCAGTATTTAGACATTTTGTTCTCCTGACCAAAATAAAATCAATGTACATAAGCCGATCTAGAAGAGAGGTGGTGGGGTGGGTAGGGGTGTCAAATGTAGTATGGTGGGGGTGTGGTAGGTGTGTTCGGGGGAGGGGTGTGTGTGTGGTCAAATGTGCTATGTTGTAGGCAGTAAAATGATCTGAGAGAGGACTTTGATATTTTGGACCACTCCCCTTCATAAATTCTGGCTCCACCCTTGGCGTTAATGTTTCATCGGGCACTGTTTACATTAATTGTTTCTGGCATTCAAGAATTTGTTTACTTTTTAAGAAATGAATGAAGTGTGGTAGTTGTTTATCGTTTTATTTTTTATTGAACGATAAACAACGACCATGAGGCATTTATTTTTTATATGAGACGTCGACATTATGTGAAGCCTCTTTAAAGATGTTGATAAAATGTACAAGCTTTCAAAATATTAACCCCTATTCAAATAATGATGACTCCCTCCACAGAATCCCACCTTGGCAATTTTGGACAAGTCCCTTTTATGCACAGGTGGGTATTTCCCACATATCCTCACAGTCCTCAAGTTGATTACCTGTACTGTTTCTCCCAATATATTGTCATATCTCTCCCGCTTTTGGATGTGATTGTTCAGCCATCACATTTATCTGCATTGCCCAGCTACATCCATGGGGAACAACTCACAAGACACTCTTCCCTCTCAAAAATAACGTTGTCAAACACACGACGTCATCAAGGTGCAAGTGCATGTTCGAATCTCCAGAAATGATGTCATGATAGAACAATGTTTTATCGTGAAGTAAACCATGCTTTGTTCTTCATTGTTCTTTGTGATTTATCGCGTAGCTATCTTATGTATGTATCTTAGGTCCAACGGCTATTCTAAAATGACTGCATCAAGAGAGAACTAATTTCAAATATCTGGTGATGTCAGAACATACATATAACATTAATATCACATGCAGTCATACAAATCTGAACAGATTCGTAATCACCAATTTCACTGGGTAATTTCCAGGTAGATACTTCACCTTTATTATAGTAATTAGGATACAATAAAGCATTCATATGATGTTTGGGTTTTTACAAAAAAATTATTTGATATCTGACGAGACACACCAATGAGTGAGTGAGTATGGTTTTACGCCGCTTTTAGCAATATTCCAGCAGTAACACTATGGGGAACACCAGAAATGAGCTTCACACATTGTACCCATGTGGGGAATCGAGCCCGGGTCTTCAGCATGACAAGTGAATGCCTTAACCACTAGGCTAGCTCAACGCCCCGACACGCCAGTGACCCAATCCTGATGGTGAAAAAAATCGTGTATGTTTTGTGCTGATTCACATATCGATGCATTTGCTGATATATTAGTTACTCTAAATCAAGTTAATGCTTTATAATGTTTACACAGTCAGTTGGGGGTATGACTGAACTTTCATAGTGTGAAATTTGAAAATTGTTTGTTTTACCATTGTCATGTTACGTCATTTTTAGACGAACGCATGCAGTTTCACAACACCACTCTCAAATAGACTCTCCACAGCAATAGTACACTGGCTAGTTATATGTGGCAGCCAGAGGGTTAATAGCTAGTATTAGTCATCACAATTAAGTAGAAGACTTATGACATAAAAATAGCAAACCCCAATGAAAAACCAAAAACCATGTCACTTAAAGATTAAGGCATTCATTTATTTTACATTTGTGAAGATGTGCCTCTTCATATTGAGTGGCATTGATGAAAATTCCAAATACTTTAGAAAACATGTTGACTTAACCTTTAATATCTTATGAATCTATGAGGCTTAAATGTATTTAGGAAAATGACTTCTGAAACTTTCAGCCCTGCATTTAAGCTCTAGTCTATGTCTTGAAAGTAATTTGAATAGCTAGTGGACCTGCTTTGCTGAATTAACATGAACAGGCCATTAGCTAAATATTGTGAATAGGCCATAGCCCTGTATTTCAATACTAATATGGAAAGAAGTCTTTGACGAGCTTTATGAAGAGACCAAGGTATCTACCTACCCAGCATGTACTTTCCTGTGCTTTAAACCTATCTTTGACTACAAATGGGCATCTTGATTGTCATATGTTAGCATGGTATGCTATAATATCGCGGTAGTTAATTTATAATGGATTGTAATGGCAAATGCTTACTAACACATTAAATATGTTATATGCAAAATGTTTCTTTTTTTTTGTTCAACTTTTATGACACATCAATTAGGATTAATTGATGCTGATTTTCTTCACTGAGTTTGGTAAACAAAGTACCTGTCATAAGCAGCTCAAGCCTGGGCAACTCTATATTATCGCGATATCACTATTTTGTGGTGTGGATTATGTGGTTTACATCACTTCCTGTTTTGGATTATCAGTATTCATATGACCTCTTTTGGGTCAAGGATGTCATCCAAACAAGTGGATTATTTTCTAACCAGTTTTGATTGGAGGTAGGGGTAATTCCACTTCAAAAACATTCCATCAACTATCATAAAAAAGTTGTATACTTACGAGTAGCTGTGACATACTGCAACAAGTCCTGTATTCGATCATGCGATGAAATATCGTGCTTAGATTTACATAAATACACAGTAATCAGGGGACGTGGATTACGAGATTTACCGATAATATAGAGCCAGTGATTATATAGAGACATACTTTATATTATTACCATAGTCAGTTCTTGTTATGACACCCATCCCCATCACTACACATTCATTGTACTTAATTGGCTTCCAGTCCATTGGCGCCCTCCGTGGTCTAGTGGTAGAGCGTCCGCCTGGAGAGTGGAAGGTCCGGGGTTCGATGCCCGCCCGCGTCATACCAAAAGACGTTAAAAGATGGTTCTTGTTGTTACCCTGTCTGGCGCTCGGCATTAAGGGGCTAAAACAAGGACTGGTCGGCTCGGAGTCAGTATACTGTGTCTGAGTGGGGTATTCATGTTAAACTTCGGCATGGTATCTCAGTGAGCTAGCACTATAAATCAGCATCAGTCCGGACTAGTACAAGCAGCCACACACACACACACACACATGCATGCCCGTTGCTATTTAAGTGCCATAATCTTGGCTTCCTCGTTATGGTGTCATCTTTGTACATTAATCCTACCTAGTGTAATGATATCAGCATGTGTATGTATTAATTCAGTATGTTTACATCCGAAAGTTTTTTAGATGTAATTTGAAGCGGTCGTTAAACTCCAAAAAACTCAGTATACATCCGATAAGGGGACACGTAATCCAGAATTGTTATTACAAGAATAAAGAATTTGTTGTCCGTAACAAAGTCTCATATATTAGTACAAATAGAGTCAAATTCCCAATGCCATATCCTATGCAATGTTCAAGAGGTAAGTTAGTTGAAAAGCCAAAAAAACATGATGAAACAATTAGTGTCTTCAAACTGAATGATCTATCTATTTGAACATGATTAATATTCATTCTTTCTGTAATTGGATGTTTGCAGAAGTTCTGCAAAAATTCTTTCAAAGAAACTAATATATATGTAAATGAGTATATGTATTTGTTCAGAATTTGAAACGAGTAAAAAATTTCAGAAAGAGCATTATTCAGAAACACCAGTTCCTAAATATATTTATAGAAAGGATCGAGCGTTCTTATTTTATCTTTTGAAATCTTATATGTTCAAGTTTGTGTAATTGATCTATTTTGCAGTGAAATCCCTGTGTTCCAAGAGAAGCATATAACATATTGAATTTCTGAAATTGTCAATACTGTAATAGGCCTGGTGAGGCCCATTCTCCATTGTCACTGGCACTTGGCTGTAGAAATGAGTCTGCCAAAAACCTGTAGCAGGTACAGTCATCGTCAGCATTGGAAGAAACTGTGTGACGAAGTTGTTCAGCTCATGAATGGTGTGAGCCCATGGTAACTTTTGTTGAAGATTGAATTCCCATGAGGCCTCATAACGAGAGACATTTTGCTATTCATTCCTTAACAGTCATTACAGCAAAGCTCCACCAGCTAGTCTTCGTGAAATGGCTCATGATTTACAAAAACTGTTGTGTTTGACTGATGAGGAAATGTGTTGTGTAAAACACGCGTGTCAGTACATGGCTAGAACCCTGTGAGTCCTCTGTGGCGAGGAACTGTGTCCCATGCTTGAGGTCAGGGAAGGTTCCTGTGAGTCCTCTGTGGCGAGGAACTGTGTCCCATGCTTGAGGTCAGGGAAGGTTCCTGTGAGTCCTCTGTGGCGAGGAACTGTGTCCCATGCTTGAGGTCAGGGAAAGTTCCTGTGAGTCCTCTGTGGCGAGGAACTGTGCCCCATGCTTGAGGTCAGGGAAGGTTCCTGTGAGTCCTCTGTGGCGAGGAACTGTGTCCCATGCTTGAGGTCAGGGAAGGTTCCTGTGAGTCCTCTGTGGCGAGGAACTGTGTCCCATGCTTGAGGTCAGGGAAGGTTCCTGTGAGTCCTCTGTGGCCAGGAACTGTGTCCCATGCTTGAGGTCAGGGAAGGTTCCTGTGAGTCCTCTGTGGCGAGGAACTGTGTCCCATGCTTGAGGTCAGGGAAGGTTCCTGTGAGTCCTCTGTGGCGAGGAACTGTGTCCTATGCTTGAGGTCAGGGAAGGTTCTGTGAGTCCTCTGTGGCGAGGAACTGTGTCCCATGCTTGAGGTCAGGGAAAGTTCCTGTGAGTCCTCTGTGGCGAGGAACTGTGTCCCATGCTTGAGGTCAGGGAAGGTTCCTGTGAGTCCTCTGTGGCGAGGAACTGTGTCCCATGCTTGAGGTCAGGGAAGGTTCCTGTGAGTCCTCTGTGGTGAGGAACTGTGTCCCATGCTTGAGGTCAGGGAAAGTTCCTGTGAGTCCTCTGTGGCGAGGAACTGTGTCCCATGCTTGAGGTCAGTTCTGTAGGGCGGATGGTCAGGTCAGTCAGTTTGTAGTTTGTTATGGGGGTCTTGTGATGAGTTAAGGGGTCTTGTGGTGAGTTTAAGGACTTTATGGTGAGTTAATTGGGTTGGTGAGTTTTAAAGGGGGACTTGGTGAGTTGGGGTGCTAAGGATGTGTTGTAGGGGTTTGTGGTGAGTTAATTTTATGTGCTTGTGGTAAGTCTAGAGGCCTTGTGGTGAGTTAAGTGCTTGTGGCAAGTCTAGAGGCTTTGTGGTGAGTTAAGTGCTTGTGGTAAGTCTAGAGGCTTTGTGGTGAGTTAAGTGCTTGTGGTAAGTCTAGAGGGCTTATGGTGAGTTAAGTGCTTGTGGTAAGTGTAGAGGCCTTGTGGTGAGTTAAGTGCTTGTGGTAAGTGTAGAGGCCTTGTGGTGAGTTAAGTGCTTGTGGTAAGTCTAGAGGGCTTGTGGTGAGTTAAGTGCTTGTGGTAAGTCTAGAGGGCTTGTGGTGAGTTAAGTGCTTGTGGTAAGTCTAGAGGGCTTGTGGTGAGTTAAGTGCTTGTGGTAAGTCTAGAGGCTTTGTGGTGAGTTAAGTGCTTGTGGTAAGTCTAGAGGGCTTGTGGTGAGTTAAGTGCTTGTGGTAAGTGTAGAGGCCTTGTGGTGAGTTAAGTGCTTGTGGTAAGTCTAGAGGCCTTGTGGTGAGTTAAGTGCTTGTGGTAAGTCTAGAGGGCTTGTGGTGAGTTAAGTGCTTGTGGTAAGTCTAGAGGCCTTGTGGTGAGTTAAGTGCTTGTGGTAAGTCTAGAGGCCTTTTGGTGAGTTAAGCACTTGTGGCAAGTTAAGTGCTTGTGGTAAGTCTAAAGGCCTTGTGGTGAGTTGAAGGGGGCATCCGATGAGTTGGGAGTTTGTGTTGAGTTTTCGAGGGTTACAGATCCATTGGGGATTCATTTTGTAAATAGGACTCAGTAGCTTGGTAAATTTAACGCCCATGTCTTCTGCGCCAGCTCACTACACACAAGATCAAAGTTCTTTTCCCCACATCAGTAAAGTACCTAATGCCCATACTTGGTGTCCATTGTAGTCTCTTTTATTGTTTACAGAATGACCTTACCCAATCTGGGTTAGAATAGGTCTTCAGCCACCCATGCTTGTCGTAATAGGCGTCTAACGGGATCAGGTGGTCAGGCTCGCTGACTTGGTTAATGCATGTCATTGTATCCCAATTGCGTGGACCGATGCTCATGATGTCAGTCACTGGATCGTCTGGACCAGATTCGATTATTTACAGACAGCCATCATATAGCTGGACTATTGCTGTGTGAGGCGTTATACAACAAACAAACCAACAAACAATCTCTCTGCCATTCATCCACTAAACTACCAACTGAGAACGTTTTGAGGGAGGGTTTATTTCCGGTGAACCTTTTCAGCTGGAGAAGTCTATGACCAAAACATGCCACAACTTGTAATTCATACTGTAGCAATAACAAGATGCCTGGGGGTGCTTTCCTACAAACTGATGATGCCTAACTTCATTTTATATTCCAATATCTAAGTTAGTATTCCTACATAAATAGAACTTGAGTAGGAGTGTTCCTGCCAATGATCAGATTTCGAAGACAATACAGTTCTCTTGAAAAAACCCATCAAATTCACATACACATTTAGAAGAATTTTAAGTTCAATTTCAAGAAAAGGTTTCAGCTTACTACAATTGTCTTTACTGAAATCTTAGAACATATAACAAGCTCACATCCAGATGTTATTGAACAGGAAAATGGATATCAAGCCTCGAGCAATAAGGAATTTGTCATTTGCTAGCCAGGAAAATGAAGCATTGCAGGTTTAATTTCCGTATGTAATTTGACACTCAATGGCCATAACTCATTAGACAGCTTCTGTTGACCAAGGAGTGTCATATTGCCCCTTGAGTGTCCGATTTCCTCCGTATTGATTTCCCCTGGACCTCTTCAACACAAAGATTATTAATTCATATGCAGGATGTTTCTCATGGCACAGTTCACGACATGGCCCTTTCACCCACAAAGTTCAACTTTTACCCACTGTACTCAATTGGTGTTCATGTGTCATTCTTCATCGCTGTTATTGAACATCTGTTGATAGATGGGCAGATAAAATGTTTCAAGGGCCCTTCCTGGTTGTCCTTGCAGGTAGAGAGACTCCAAGTAGGCATAAATTGATTTCACACATCTCCTGTGCATTTAACTCGTCTTGTGCTGGAAATGTTCAGCGAAATTCATTGTTTTCATAACAAATACCATCCAATGACCATTCTTTGAAATCAGCATGAAATTATGATTCATTCAACACACTGTTTGTCTGTATACATTTTGGAATCTTTTTCGTAAAAAAGGTACAAAATGTTTTGTCATTGCACATAGACCTCTATGGGTTAATGACAGTCATGTCAAGGGATCTGCCTGTTGATCTCAGAGTGAAAGGGAGAGAGTTATTGTGGGTTTACATGCTGGACTAAAGCTCTGTCCATAGTTTAATGCAAAGGCATTAATGGATGCGGCAATGGCCTGATGTTGCGAGATCAAGATTTAGAAGAGATTAAATCTTCAAAGACTCACAGAAAATGTATGTGTGCTGCTTGCAGACAGTGTTTTAAATTGGATTAGTTTTAAATTGGCAAAAATTGGATTAGGATGTACAGTTTGTTCAGATTTTGTTAAATAACATTTTTTTATATATGTATCATATATACGGTGTAATGTGTTCAAAATTTAAACAAATTATCAAAAGGCGAGGTCTGGGTTTTCATTTATTTCACAAATCAACATATCATTATTTATTTTTATAGACAGTTTAATAATCTCCTTTCCAGACAAATAAGAAACAAAGATGTTTGAATTGAAATCAGAATATTTTATATTTCTGGTTCAAGAACTAATCAGAAATTTGAAGAGAAATTTTAATTGTGCTGAAGACATTTATCACATGAGAAGCAGCAGACTTATTTTCATGAAATATGATTAAAGGGAATTATGATTCCCTCGTCATCATAAACTCACATCATGCCAATCTATTTCGCAGTTCTGATTTCCAAGACATCAATTTAAAGGTATTTTTTGTTTGTTCTGGAATCCACTGTACATGTAATAGTAATTGAAAATTAGTCAAGGCATGTACAAGTAGGCACAGATATGTGTATGCATATGGCAATATGAATGCAATAGTCTTGAGCACCATGATAAACTCCATTTCATCTCACCTCACATTGATCGGCAGCGAGAGTGAGTGAGTGAATGTTGTGTTATACAGAGTCGGCAGTGTTTCAGCAATGCATCATGTAGACAGTCAAATCTTGTCCAGAAATAACTGTGATAACTATAACATTATCCACACAATCACCTGGTCACACATTGTACCCAGTTCATATGGGTTCATATGACAAGCATGGTGTCCTGTGTCTGTTTAAACAGAGATGTAAAGACATTTACCAACAAGAGTGGTATAATGATATCAAAGAGTCAAAATCCTTAAGTTACTATTCATATTTCAAGCTTCAAATCACGCCAGAGACATATTTGGTAGCTTATATAGGTTGTTTGTTGTATACGTTTTTGGTCGGAAACGTCTGCCATCTTGGCTGAAACAAAACACAGTACACGAGCATGGTTATACACGTTTCTCTCGCATCTACCAGTGATTCAGTTAAAAAGTATCCAATGATACAACTTCAAAACATTTTGATCCAATTGTAGGAAGAAATTGTATCTGAAATTATTATTTTATCAGAATAATATATTCCAATATTGTGTTATTTTAGTTACAGCTTTCACTATATATATTTAAAATTATAAGAACCATAAGCGTAGCACTTTGGTGCAGGTGATTGCTATTGCAGGATATTTTTACGTATTAGCAATGTTTGTTTTACAGACAGGATTGGTCCAAATTACATGGACAGGTAAGATTAACATAGTGCAAGTGTAACAAGGTTGAATCGTCACCAGTGATTGTGTTGATTCGCCGCTGATTGCATACAGCCAATTGTCAGTGACACTTGACACTGAGTGGGATTTCTCAGTTCGCTGTACAAGTCACTAATTAGTGGTAGATGGGCCTTGTCGGTGATCAGATATCAGTACCCTATATCAGTTCACTGTAGAGAGTTTGTTATCTACGTAAATTTTATATGATAATATATAGGAGATAAACCAGGGATTTTTTAACAGTTTGTTATATCCGTTTGTTCGCTCTATCCATGTTAGTTATATCCGTGTTCTACTGTAGTTGTCATGATTTTCATATCAGAGCTGCCAGAATTTCCAAAACTCCTGAAACAGAAAATGCCAGTGCTACATGTTTTTACTGCAACCATGATACAGAAGATAAATATCGTATGTTAATGATTTGTTCAGAATACAGAAACATAAGAATGAAATATTTACCCCAGTATTTTGTAATCACCCCTTCTTATGATACTAATACAGACTGATGGCGATATTTCGCAAGAGAACAGTCTGTTTGTGAACAAATGTCGTTTGTTACTTGTACTGCATATATTACGGTGCGCTCATTGCAACATTCGTAAACATGAGGTACCATTATTACTTTTGGCCACATATACGAACTGTCTGTCTGTCTGTCTGTCTGTCTGTCTGTCTGTCTGTCTGTCTGTCTGTCTGTCTGTCTGTCTGTCTGTCTGTCTGTCTGTCTGTCCGTCCGTCCGTCTGTCTGTCTGCATGGGTGACTGGGGACATGTTCTACACTAGAAGTCAATATTTTACGGCCACACAAGGTATGTTGATAAAGAAACTAAAATCCATGTTATGTGGTGTGATTTTATGTGGCATCTCGGTGTCATATTTCTACTGCATGGATTGTGAAAAAATGTAATGTTAGATCCTCTTAAGAGTTATCAAATTAACCTCTCTATTTTGCAATCATTACTCTGAAAGAAACCATTTCTTTGTGTTTTTCTTCTAGAGCCTCATGATTAATTAGCTCAATTGATTTTGTAAAAAGGCTAATTCGAAGGCACTTTGAAGGGCAATAAATCCTAGATTTGAAAAACATAAAGACAATTTCCCAATTGACATTGGGGTTCCAATGCCATGTTACCATGGCAACCGATTGTGATTTTTGGGTGTGAGTATTTGGATAGCTGATAACCTGTAGATTCATGCCCAGTTATAACCTGGCTGATTTTAAGCTTCCTTGTGTCAGAGTTCCTATGCCACAGGGGTGCATGGAGGAAGGGGAAAAGGCACAGGGGCACAGTAGTTACATGGTAGAGATTATAGTAAAGTGGTAGAGATTATAGTAAAGTGGTAGAGAGAATGGTGAAGTGGTAGAGAGTATGGTAAAGTGGTAGAGAGTATGGTAAAGTGGTAGAGATTATAGTAAAGTGGTAGAGAGTATAGTAAAGTGGTAGAGATTATAGTAAAGTGGTAGAGAGTATAGTAAAGTGGTAGAGAGAATGGTAAAGTGGTAGAGAGTATGGTAAAGTGGTAGAGATTATAGTAAAGTGGTAGAGAGTATGGTAAAGTGGTAGAGAGTATGGTAAAGTGGTAGAAAGAATGGTGAAGTGGTAGAGAGTATGGTAAAGTGGTAGAGAGTATAGTTAAGTGGTAGAGATTATAGTAAAGTGGTAGAGATTATAGTAAAGTGGTTGAGAGAATGGTGAAGTGGTAGAGAGTATGGTAAAGTGGTAGAGAGTATGGTAAAGTGGTAGAGATTATAGTAAAGTGGTAGAGATTATAGTAAAGTGGTAGAGAGAATGGTAAAGTGGTAGAGATTATAGTAAAGTGGCAGAGAGTATAGTAAAGTGGTAGAGAGTATAATGAAGTGGTAGAGAGTATAGTAAAGTGGTAGAGAGTATAGTTATAAGTGGCAGAGAGTATAGTTAAGTGGTAGAGAGTATAGTTAAACATACCGTTTGGATTGTAACATCGCACACACCCTGCTAGTGACACATGTAGCCCGTTATCCACCATCTCTCACTCTGTGTATATGAAACACAAACTCTCTTTCCCTTTGTAACACATTTAGTCAATCTCTAATCAAGCATTTGTACATATCAGGTAGACCACCTAAGACCTTATGTTTGTTTCTTTAGTTGGTTAACAAGACCAATTCACAGAAAAACATCTAAAATTAGAACAATTAAAATGACTATTGACAACTTTGATTTTGTATGACTGTTTTATAGTTAGGTAAAATGAAAAAACACCCACAAAATTTAATCATTGCTGTACGTAAGTAATAGTGAATATACATATAAATTATTATTCTAACAAAAATATAAATCTTTCTTTACCTTGCCATGGTAAAACTTGATTTTTTTTTATTTGTTAGTAGCAACTAGTACAATTGAGAAGTTAAAAAATTATTTTATTTTTTTTCCCCCACATGGAGCTTTAGTCTTTAGTTGAAAACCAACTGATAAAAAATAGAGGCCTAAGCATGATCAAAAACCAGGCTGTGTAAAAGCACTTTGTGTAGGGAGTTATAGAGTCTGACTTGGATGGTCAGGGACAGTCTGAGGTCCACTCGTCACTTCATCATTCAGAGAATAGATGCTGGGTCCTTTGGACATTGATGTCATATTGCGGCTGTGACTCCATGGAAGGAAGCAGGAAGGTCTGAGAGGGGATGTATTTGCGTGCAGACGCTAGATGAATGTTCTCTGGCAAACACTGACAAATTGATGACTGCTGACTTTCCACGATGCCACCCAGAATACTGCACCTTTGTCCTGGGCCCACTTGCACAAAGCCATCTTAGCGCTACGACTGTTGTAAGCCTATATTAAAGTAAAGCGCTAAGATTGCTTTGTGCAAGTGGGCCCTGGTCTGGTTGTAAGAGGAGGGTGTACATATTGAAGAATGGTTTAGATGTTATGTATGAGATCAGTCCACTAATAAACACATATGTTTGCTTCTTTGTTTTTAATGCCACACTCAGCAATATTCCATGTATATGACGGCGGTCTGTAATTAATAAAGTCTGGACTAGACAATCCAGTGATTGACATCATGAGCATCGATTCACTCAATTGGGATAAGATGACATCATCAACCAAGTCAGCGAGCCTGACCACCCGATCCCGTTAGTCACCTCTTACGACAAGAATAGTCGCCTTTTATGGCAAGCACGGGTATGTCCTAAATTGGCTTAACAATGGACTTTCTGTATATAGATCTAGTTTCAGTGTTTGTACTCAATGTTTTGTTTTTATGCCAAAGTTAAAAGATTTGTTTGTACAGGATTCTAAACCAAGCTTCTTTATGGAGTCTAATATAAATCTTAATTCCTAAAGTTTGGAGTAGGGGGATTAAGAGGTGTGTAAGTTTTCCATCTGACTAAATAAACTTTTAAGAGTATTTACAATGTCAATAAATACAGCTCTAACTGTGATATTTTTAGCCTGAAAATATACATCTCTGTCGTAGGCATGAAAATGAAGTGCATGAAAAAACAGTCAGCTTGACATGCTCAAATGTTCTGCAGCATCACCTGCTAAATAAATCATTACTAAGTAGGTATCGCTGGGCAGAAGGGCCTTTTTGGGGTGTCAGCATTTTCCAAATTATTTGTGTTTGTGGGGGGATGTTTCTTATCTTAACAATTAAGTTGTCTCTTCCATCAAATGTTTGATCTGTCCCCCTATGCATTTGACAAGTAACATGTGTATGGTAACTGGTATGGTGTCATTAGACAAGTGACATGTGTATGGTAACTGGTATGGTGTCATTAGACAAGTGTCATTTCTGACAGTTTGTCTGGTGACTTTCATGACATATGGTCTAGATTTCATGTGTTTCATGACATGTCATGTGTCATGTGCCAAGTGACTGGGTATGTAACAGGTGACCAATTCCAACAATCCCCCTGTCGGCGCCGTAGATTGTGCCATATTGTACATGCTAAGGAACCCTGGATAGAATGTACTCATTCTGTTGTAGGCACCTGTTGTTGTAGAGACCCAAAATTATCTTATAAACTGCAAAAAAAATACTTGAAAAAGTTGACTTTCATGTTATTTAAAAACAATAAATACTGTTTTTTTCGACCCTGTAAGATTCCCTCTGATAACACTTCCAGGTTTGGCAGCACTATACCCGTGCTCATGGATTTCACCAAAGTGGTAAAAAACGTCTGAGATCGGCACCACTTTTGGCTTTCCTCCCACATCAAGCCAGCATGCCATAATAAAACGGAAATACTGTTCCAACTGAGTTAAACCCAACTCACTCACTCTGGCTCTTGTGCTATGAACAATTCAGGAAAACCCAACATTGAAGTTTTTTAGATTCGTTTTCAGAAAATTCAAAAAAGTTATTTCTCATGTTGATGTTTTCTTTCAACCACATCCAATGGGTGAAGCCAGCACTGTCATAACACAAGACAAAAGTGTTATGTGTGTCCTTCAATTATTAGAAAATCGATTTTATCTTGGTTCTGTTTTCACGAATTTGTTTTGCTTGTTTCAGTTTGGAATTTTTTAAAACAAAAACAGTATTTCTTGCAACAATTACCCTAATTTCAGCATGAACTGTTCCGTGGTTAAGGAACCAACAGTCAAACATGACTGCAAGAAAAAGGATAAAATCTTAAAGTGACGTTCCCTGGACTTACTGATTCTTAAACAATTACATGCATTGTCGGCGAGTTCGGAAATGGGCTGTCATTCTTAATTTAACGATTTTTAACAGAATGGAATGCAAGATGTGATTAAAGAATGAGGTCTTTGTAGCATAGGGTGATCTCAGTGATACAAGTATCATAGCTCATATCTTAACATTGGTGGTAGGTGTTATACTAAACAAGGAATAATGGATACCGTAGTTCCTCTATTAGACACTCAGGGATTCCAATACACTCTTGCCTGTAACTGATGCCAGGTCATACATTCAGACCAAAAAATAAAAGCCAGGCCTCTGTTAGAAGCCGGGTTGCTGATACTGTGATGTGATGGTGATTAAGAATGACTGTTACCGGCATATGTATCCCTTGTGGAATTTGGGATTCGGTAAGGTTGTGAGTTGCCATTGTGCTAGCATTACACAGAATAGCTGCCAGGCATCATATACACACTAGTCTCTAATAGATGCCGGGTCAAAGGGTTGTGCAAAATTAAAAGACACCCGGACATCTAATAGAGGAAATATGGTATGTCATTACAAACTTGTGACAGTGGGTGTGTGCAATGATCAGTGTGGACACGAATACACACTGGAACAGAAGGCTGGAGACTGCTGGTTATCTTGATGATCTTGTATTCACAAACTCTTCATCTCAGGTCTACTGGTCACAATGTCCTTATTTTCCTGAAGACCAGGGTTTAAGTCCCAAAATTGATGAAATCAAATCTTGGTTTCTGCAACTGTAAAATTATTTCAGTATAGCTGTGTAGAGTAAAACCTTGCCCCCTGGTAAGGCCAGGGACATTACACCTTAGGCTTGTCGTGATTTAATGTTGTTACGATGTTACCTATGATAATTTGTCATACATACTGGCAGAGTGGATCATTGCTCATACTATCAACCACTGGTTTTCCTAGCCCATATTTTGTTACATAGTAATTTGCTAATTATTCATAAAACAACATTCACTCAATCCAAATTGTCACTTTCCGAGCTTATGGTACCATAATTATTTTGTAATTTTGCTAGCTATGCATAAAACAACATTCACTCACTCCAAATCACTGCTTTCTGAGCATATAGTATGTCAGCATATTCCAGCAGCACCATCATTAAGTACCTCTCAATCCACATTAAAGATGTGATGATGAAAAAAATAACCCTATATGATATAAATCCATCAATTACCACCATCTGAAGTTCAACGACCACAGAGCTGAAATGATGATATCATGTTCCCGGCTTTCCTTATGGTTGTCACTTTAACGGTTCAGCTACCATGGCATGGGCGCCAAGTCATCCAACATGGTTGTCTGAAGAAAACAGAGATCGAGTGAGGAGGAGAAATCGAATTCCTGTCCGCCTGGAGCAAGTCTCTCAATTGTGGACATTTATTACAGTGGAAGCTGGAGAATCAGGCGACCTTCAATACCAAGTCGACATCATCTGTTGATGGAGACCGGCTTTGCGTCAGGACAGATTCGGACTTCTGGATATTTTGAGGTTTAAGGATGTGCACAGAGATCAAATATTTGGGCAATTTCTTGTGGATACATGGCACATTTTAATCATTCTGAAACTGATGTTCAGAAATTACTGTGCTATTGATATTGAAAATAGGGGAAATGGATTGAAAATCTTAAAAAAAAAGAAACAGACTGACCCTTTGACAGTTAATTCATTTGAATTCATTCAATGTCGGGTTGTTTTTTGTTGATGATTCAATAGTGACATGGTATCATGGATGTTCTACTCACTGTGGTCTTAAACTTGTCTTAAACTCGTTTTAAAGGCATGCCTCTAAATCTAGATGGGCACCTCTCAACAAACACTTCCCTTCTTCTTGGGTTAGGGTTTGATTGAATGGAGCATGAACCACAATAAGAAGAAAAACTATAAATGAATCAATTTATTTGTATTTGCCTGACCGATCCAAGTAGAACAAAAAGTATTGAGCTATATAAATATATTTTTGTTAAGGCCTTTAAACCTTTCAGTATCTGTCTTCGGAACCAATATTGCAGTTTCAAGACTTAACATTCATTCAGCACCAGCAACATCATCTATTGGATGTTGAGTATCTTTAAAGTTTGTAAACATCATGTTTCAGCTGCTGGGAATGAATTGATGGAATGTTTCGCCCCGGGCTAGTGTACCATCTCCTCTTTTATTTCTTATCTAATTTGTTAACAAAAAGTCTGTAAAAAAAGCAAATATGATAAGTAAGGTTTTACTGTGATGTTGTGAATGTACTGAGGCTGGGCCTGCTTGTGGAGAAGAAGTGTCGACAAAGTGCTGCTAATCAGCAGACATCGGAAATACGGGGTCAGCTGATCAATAGGATGTCAATAGTTGAAAAAGTGTGCGAAGTGGATGACTGTTACGCCAATCAGACTCAGTGACAAGAACACTGTAATTAATGCAGCATACCATGTTCTTAGTGCCCCATTGTTATATGTCTCACCTTCATCACCAACTGTCTGGGCCCACCTGCACAAAGTGACCTTAGTCCTAAGATTATCTGGGCCCACTTGCACAAAGTGACCTTAGTCCTAAGACTATCTGGGCCCCACTGCACAAAGTGACCTTAGTCCTTAGACTATCTGGGACCACCTGCACAAAGTGACCTTAGTCCTAAGTCTATCTGGGCCCACCTGCACAAAGTAACCTTAGTCCTAAGATTATCTGGGCCCACCTGCACAAAGTGACCTTAGTCCTAAGATTATCTGGGCCCACTTGCACAAAGTGACCTTAGTCCTAAGACTATCTGGGCCACCTGCACAAAATGATCTTAGTCCTAAGTCTATCTGGGCCCACCTGCACAAAGTGACCTTAGTCCTTACACTATATGGGCCCACCTGCGCTAAGTGATCTCAGTCCTAAGACTATCTGGGCCCACCTGCACAAAGTGACCTTAGTCCTTAGACTATCTGGGACCACCTGCACAAAGTGACCTTAGTCCTAAGACTATCTGGGCCCACCTTCACAAAGTGATCTTAGTCCTAAGATTATCTGGGCTCACTTGCTCAGAGTGATCTTAGTCCTAAGACTATCTGGGCTCACCTGCACAAAGTGATCTTAGTCCTAAGACTATCTGGGCTCACCTTCACAAAGTGATCTTAGTCCTAAGACTATCTGGGCTCACCTGCACAAAGTGATCTTAGTCCTAAGACTATCTGGGCCCACCTGCACAAAGTGATCTTAGTCCTAAGACTATCTGGGCCCACCTGCACAAATTGACCTTAGTCCTTAGACTATCTTGGCACACCTGCACAAAGTGATCTTAGTCCTAAGACTATCTGGGCCCACCTGCACAAATTGACCTTAGTCCTTAGACTATCTTGGCACACCTGCACAAAGTGATCCTAGTTCTAAGATTATCTGGGCCCATTTGAACGAAGTGACCTTAGTCCTAAGATTATCCGAGCCCATCTGCACAAAGTGATTTTAGTCCTAAGACTATCTGGGCCACCTGAAAGATTGTAAATTATGAGGTCATG